>NW_027288772.1:300000-496797 GCF_037038585.1 Patagioenas fasciata | reverse complement strand
TACCCCAAATCTAACCCCAAATCTAAAACTAAATCTAAACCTAACCCCAAATCTAAACCTAAAATCTAAACCTAACCCCAAATCTAAACCTAAAATCTAAACCTAACACCAAATCTAAACCTAACCCCAAATCTAAACCTAACCCCAAATCTAACCCCAAATCTAAAACTAAAATCTAAACCTAACCCCAAATCTAAACCTAAAATCTAAACCTAACACCAAATCTAAACCTAACCCCAAATCTAAACCTAACCCCAAATCTAACCCCAAATCTAAAACTAAAATCTAAACCTAACCCCAAATCTAAACCTAAAATCTAAACCTAACCCCAAATCTAAACCTAAAATCTAAGCCTAACCCCAAATCTAAACCTAAAATCTAAACCTAACCCCAAATCTAAACCTAACCCCAAATCTAAACCTAAAATCTAAACCTAACCCCAAATCTAAACCTAACCCCAAATCTAAACCTAAAATCTAAACCTAACCCCAAATCTAAACCTAAAATCTAAACCTAACCCCAAATCTAAACCTAAAATTTAAGCCTAACCCCAAATCTAAACCTAAAATCTAAACCTAAGCCCAAATCTAAACCTAACCCCAAATCTAAACCTAAAATCTAAACCTAACCCCAAATCTAAACCTAAAATCTAAACCTAACCCCAAATCTAAACCGAAAATCTAAACCGAAAATCTAAACCTAACCCCAAATCTACACCGAAAATCTAAACCTAACCCCAAATCTAAACCTAAAATCTAAACCTAACCCCAAATCTAAACCTAAAATCTAAACCTAACCCCAAACCTAAACCTAAAACCTAAACCTAACCCCAAATCTAAACCTAACCCCAAATCTAAACCTAACCCCAAATCTAAACCTAAAATCTAAACCTAACCCCAAATCTAAACCTAAAATCTAAACCTAACCCCAAATCTAAACCTAACCCCAAATCTAACCCCAAATCTAAACCTAACCCCAAATCTAAACCTAAAATCTAAACCTAACCCCAAATCTAAACCTAAATCTAAACCTAACCCCAAATCTAAACCTAAAATCTTAACCTAACCCCAAATCTAAACCTAAAATCTAAACCTAACCCCAAATCTAAACCTAACCCCAAATCTAAACCTAAAATCTAAACCTAACCCCAAATCTAAACCTAAAATCTAAACCTAACCCCAAATCTAAACCTAACCCCAAATCTAAACCTAAAATCTAAACCTAACCCCAAATCTAAACCTAACTCCAAATCTAAACCTAAGCCCAAATCTAAACCTAACCCCAAATCTAAACCTAAATCTAAACCTAACCCCAAATCTAAACCTAAAATCTAAACCTAACCCCAAATCTAAACCGAAAATCTAAACCTAACCCCAAATCTAAACCTAACCCCAAATCTAAACCGAAAATCTAAACCTAACCCCAAATCTAAACCTAAAATCTAAACCTAACCCCAAATCTAAACCTAAAAGCTAAACCTACAATCTAAACCTAACCTAAAATCTAAACCTAACCCCAAATATAAACCTAAAATCTAAACGTAACCCCAAATCTAAACCTAACCCCAAATCTAAACCTAAAATCTAAACCTAACCCCAAATCTAAACCTAAAATCTAAACCTAACCCCAAATCTAAACCTAACCCCAAATCTAAACCTAAAATCTAAACCTAACCCCAAATCTAAACCTAACCCCAAATCTAAACCTAAATCTAAACCTAACCCCAAATCTAAACCTAAAATCTAAACCTAACCCCAAATCTAAACCTAACCCCAAATCTAAACCTAAAATCTAAACCTAACCCCAAATCTAAACCTAAAATCTAAACCTAACCCCAAATCCAAACCTAAAATCTAAACCTAACCCCAAATCTAAACCTAAAATCTAAACCTAACCCCCAATCTAAACCTAACCCCAAATCTAAACCTAAAATCTAAACCTAACCCCAAATCTAAACCTAAAATCTAAACCTAACCCCAAATCTAAACCTACCCCAAATCTAAACCTAACCCCAAATCTAAACCTAAAATCTAAACCTAACCCCAAATCTAAACCTAAAATCTAAACCTAACCCCAAATCTAAACCTAATCCCAAATCTAAACCTAACCCCAAATCTAAACCTAAAATCTAAACCTAACCCCAAATCTAAACCTAAAATCTAAACCTAACCCCAAATCTAAACCTAAGCCCAAACCTAACCCCAAATCTAAACCTAACCCCAAATCTAAACCTAACCCCAAATCTAAACCTAAAATCTAAACCTAAAATCTAAACCTAACCTAAAATCTAAACCTAACCCCAAATCTAAACCTAAAATCTAAACCTAACCCCAAATCTAAACCTAAAATCTAAAACTAACCCCAAATCTAAACCTAAAATCTAAACCTAACCCCAAATCTAAACCTAAAAGCTAAACCTACAATCTAAACCTAACCTAAAATCTAAACCTAACCCCAAATCTAAACCTAAAACCTAAACGTAACCCCAAATCTAAACCTAACCCCAAATCTAAACGTAACCCCAAATCTAAACCTAAAATCTAAACCTAACCCCAAATCTAAACCTAACCCCAAATCTAAACCTAAAATCTAAACCTAACCCCAAATCTAAACCTAAAATCTAAACCTAACCCCAAATCTAAACCTAAAATCTAAACCTAACCCCAAATCTAAACCTAAAAGCTAAACCTACAATCTAAACCTAACTTAAAATCTAAACCTAACCCCAAATCTAAACCTAAAACCTAAACGTAACCCCAAATCTAAACCTAACCACAAATCTAAACCTAACCCCAAATCTAAACCTAAAATCTAAACCTAACCCCAAATCTAAACCTAACCCCAAATCTAAACCTAAAATCTAAACCTAACCCCAAATCTAAACCTAACCCCAAATCTAAACCTAACCCCAAGTCTAAACCTAAAATCTAAACCTAACCCCAAATCTAAACCTAAAATCTAAACCTAACCCCAAATATATACCTAATCCCAAATCTAAACCTAACCCCAAATCTAAACCTAAAATCTAAACCTAACCCCAAATCTAAACCTAAAATCTAAACCTAAAATCTAAACCTAACCTAAAATCTAAACCTAACCCCAAATCTAAACCTAAAATCTAAACCTAACCCCAAATCTAAACCTAAAATCTAAAACTAACCCCAAATCTAAACCTAAAATCTAAACCTAACCCCAAATCTAAACCTAACCCCAAATCTAAATCTAAAATCTAAACCTAACCCCAAATCTAAAACTAAAATCTAAACCTAACCCCAAATCTAAACCTAAAATCTAAACCTAACCCCAAATCTAAACCTAACCCCAAATCTAAACCTAACCCCAAATCTAAACCTAAAATCTAAACCTAACCCCATATCTAAACCTAAAATCTAAACCTAACCCCAAATCTAAACCTAAAATCTAAACCTAACCTAAAATCTAAACCTAACCCCAAATCTAAACCTAAAATCTAAACCTAACCCCATATCTAAACCTAAAATCTAAACCTAACCCCAAATCTAAACCTAAAATCTAAACCTAACCTAAAATCTAAACCTAACCCCAAATCTAAACCTAAAATCTAAACCTAACCCCAAATCTAAACCTAACCCCAAATCTAAACCTAAAATCTAAACCTAACCCCAAATCTAAACCTAAAATCTAAACCTAACCCCAAATCTAAACCTAAAATCTAAACCTAAAATCTAAACCTAACCCCAAATCTAAACCTAAAATCTAAACCTAACCCCAAATCTAAACCGAAAATCTAAACCTAACCCCAAATCTAAACCGAAAATCTAAACCTAACCCCAAATCTAAACCTAAAATCTAAACCTAAAATCTAAACTTAACCTAAAATCTAAACCTAACCCCAAATCTAAACCTAAAATCTAAACCTAACCCCAAATCTAAACCTAACTCCAAATCTAATCCTAAGCCCAAATCTAAACCTAACACCAAATCTAACCCCAAATCTAAACCTAACCCCAAATCTAAACCTAAAATCTAAACCTAACCCCAAATCTAAACCTAAAATCTAAACCTAACCCCAAATCAAAACCTAACCCCAAATCTAAACCGAAAATCTATACCTAACCCCAAATCTAAACCTAAAATCTAAACCTAACCCCAAATCTAAACCTAAAAGCTAAACCTACAATCTAAACCTAACCTAAAATCTAAACCTAAAACCCCAAATCTAAACCTAAAATCTAAACGTAACCCCAAATCTAAACCTAACCCCAAATCTAAACCTAACCCCAAATCTAAACCTAAAATCTAAACCTAACCCCAAATCTAAACCTAAAATCTAAACCTAACCCCAAATCTAAACCTAACCCCAAATCTAAACCTAAAATCTAAACCTAACCCCAAATCTAAACCTAATCCCAAATCTAAACCTAAAATCTAAACCTAAGCCCAAATCTAAACCTAAAATCTAAACCTAACCCCAAATCCAAACCTAAAATCTAAACCTAACCCCAAATCTAAACCTAAAATCTAAACCTAACCCCAAATCTAAACCTAACCCCAAATCTAAACCTAAAATCTAAACCTAACCCCAAATCTAAACCTAAAATCTAAACCTAACCCCAAATCTAAACCTAAAATCTAAACCTAACCCCAAATCTAAACCTAACTCCAAATCTAAACCTAAAATCTAAACCTAACCCCAAATCTAAACCTAAAATCTAAACCTAACCCCAAATCAAAACCTAACCCCAAATCTAAACCTAACCCCAAATCTAAACCTAAAATCTAAACCTAAGCCCAAATCTAAACCTAAAATCTAAACCTAACCCCAAATCTAAACCTAACCCCAAACCTAACCCCAAATCTAAACCTAACCCCAAATCTAAACCTAAAATCTAAACCTAACCCCAAATCTAAACCTAAAATCTAAACCTAAAATCTAAACCTAACCTAAAATCTAAACCTAACCCCAAATCTAAACCTAAAATCTAAACCTAACCCCAAATCTAAACCTAACCCCAAATCTAAATCTAAAATCTAAACCTAACCCCAAATCTAAACCTAACCTAAAATCTAAACCTAACCCCAAATCTAAACCTAAAATCTAAACCTAACACCAAATCTAAACCTAAAATCTAAACCTAACCCCAAATCTAAACCTAAAATCTAAACCTAACCCCAAATCTAAATCTAACCCCAAATCTAAACCTAAAATCTAAACCTAACCCCAAATCTAAACCTAACCCCAAATCTAAACCTAAAATCTAAACCTAACCCCTAATCTAAACCTAACCCCAAATCTAAACCTAAAATCTAAACCTAACCCAAATCTAAACCTAACCCCAAATCTAAACCTAAAATCTAAACCTAACCCCAAATCTAACCTAACCCCAAATCTAAACCTAAAATCTAAACCTAACCCCAAATCTAAACCTAAAATCTAAACCTAACCCCAAATCTAAACCTAACCCCAAATCTAAACCTAAAATCTAAAACTAACACCAAATCTAAACCTAAAATCTAAACCTAACCCCAAATCCAAACCTAAAATCTAAACCTAACCCCAAATCTAAACCTAACCCCAAATCTAAACCTAAAATCTAAACCTAACCCCAAATCTAAACCTAAAATCTAAACCTAACCCCAAATCTAAACCTAACCCCAAATCTAAACCTAAAATCTAAACCTAACCCCAAATCTAAACCTAAAATCTAAACCTAACCCCAAATCTAAACCTAAAATCTAAACCTAAGATCTAAACCTAACCCCAAATCTAAACCTAAAATCTAAACCTAACCCCAAATCTAAACGAAAATCTAAACCTAACCCCAAATCTAAACCTAAAATCTAAACCTAAAATCTAAACTTAACCTAAAATCTAAACCTAAGCCCAAATCTAAACCTAACCCCAAATCTAAACCTAAAATCTAAACCTAACCCCAAATCTAAACCTAAAATCTAAACCTAACCCCAAATCTAAACCTAACCCAAATCTAAACCGAAAATCTAAACCTAACCCCAAATCTAAACCTAAAATCTAAACCTAAAGCCAAATCTAAACCTAAAATCTAAACCTAAGCCCAAATCTAAACCTAAAATTTAAGCCTAACCCCAAATCTAAACATAAAATCTAAACCTAAGCCCAAATCTAAACCTAACCCCAAATCTAAACCTAACCCCAAATCTAAACGAAATCTAAACCTAACCCCAAATCTAAACCTAACCCCAAATCTAAACCTAAAATCTAAACCTAACCCCAAATCTAAACCTAAAATCTAAACGTAACCCCAAATCTAAACCTAAACCCAAATCTAAACCTAACCCCAAATCTAACCTAAAATCTAAACCTAACCCCAAATCTAAACCTAAAATCTAAACCTAACCCCAAATCTAAACCTAACCCAAATCTAAACCTAAAATCTAAACCTAACCCCAAATATAAACCTAACCCCAAATCTAAACCTAAAATCTAAACCTAACCCAAATCTAAACCTAAATTCTAAACCTAACCCCAAATCTAAACCTAACCCCAAATCTAAACCTAAATCTAAACCTAACCCCAAATCTAAACCTAAAATCTAAACCTAACCTTAAATCCAAACCTAAAATCTAAACCTAACCCCAAATCTAAACCTAAAATCTAAACCTAACCCCAATTCTAAACCTAACCCCAAATCTAAACCTAAACCCAAACCTAACCCCAAATCTAAACCTAACCCCAAATCTAAACCTAAAATCTAAACCTAACCCCAAATCTAAACCTAAAATCTAAACCTAAAATCTAAACCTAACCTAAAATCTAAACCTAACCCCAAATCTAAACCTAAAATCTAACCCTAACCCCAAATCTAAACCTAACCCCAAATCTAAACCTAACCCCAAATCTAAACCTAAAATCTAAACCTAACCCCAAATCTAAACCTAAAATCTAAACCTAACCCCATACCTAAACCTAAAATCTAAACCTAACCCCAAATCTAAACCTAAAATCTAAACCTAACCTAAAATCTAAACCTAACCCCAAATCTAAACCTAAAATCTAAACCTAACCCCAAATCTAAACCTAACCCCAAATCTAAACCTAAAATCTAAACCTAACCCCAAATCTAAACCTAAAATCTAAACCTAACCCCAAATCTAAACCGAAAACCTAAACCTAACCCAAATCCAAACCGAAAATCTAAACCTAACCCCAAATCTAAACCTAAAATCTAAACCTAAAATCTAAACCTAACCTAAAATCTAAACCTAACCCCAAATCTAAACCTAAAATCTAACCCTAACCCCAAATCTAAACCTAACCCCAAATCTAAACCTAAAATCTAAACCTAACCCCAAATCTAAACCTAACCCCAAATCTAAACCTAAAATCTAAACCTAACCCCAAATCTAAACCTAAAATTTAAGCCTAACCCCAAATCTAAACCTAAAATCTAAACCTAACCCCAAATCTAAACCGAAAATCTAAACCTAACCCCAAATCTAAACCTAACCCCAAATCTAAACCTAAAATCTAAACCTAACCCCAAATCTAAACCTAAAATCTAAACGTAACCCCAAATCTAAACCTAACCCCAAATCTAAACCTACAATCTAAACCTAACCCCAAATCTAAACCTAAAATCTAAACCTAACCCCAAATCTAAACCTAACCCCAAATCTAAACCTAAAATCTAAACCTAACCCCAAATCTAAACCTAACCCCAAATCTAAACCTAAAATCTAAACCTAACCCCAAATCTAACCTAAAATCTAAACCTAACCCAAATCTAAACCTAACCCCAAATCTAAACCTAAAATCTAAACCTAACCCCAAATCTAAACCTAAAATCTAAACCTAACCCAAATCCAAACCTAAAATCTAAACCTAACCCCAAATCTAAACCTAAAATCTAAACCTAACCCCAAATCTAAACCTAACCCCAAATCGAAACCTAAAATCTAAACCTAACCCCAAATCTAAACCTAACCCGAAATCTAAACCTAACCCCAAATCTAAACCTAAAATCTAAACCTAACCCCATACCTAAACCTAAAATCTAAACCTAACCCCAAATCTAAACCTGAAATCTAAACCTAACCTAAAATCTAAACTAACCCCAAATCTAAACCTAAAATCTAAACCTAACCCCAAACCTAACCCCAAATCTAAACCTAACCCCAAATCTAAACCTAAAATCTAAACCTAACCCCATACCTAAACCTAAAATCTAAACCTAACCCCAAATCTAAACCTAAAATCTAAACCTAACCCCATACCTAAACCTAAAATCTAAACCTAACCCAAATCTAAACGTAAAATCTAAACCTAACCCCAAATGTAAACCTAAAATCTAAACCTAGCCCCAAAGCTAAACCTAAAATCTAAACCTAACCCCAAATCTAAACCTAAAATCTAAACCTAACCCCAAATCTAAACCGAAAACCTAAACCTAACCCCAAATCCAAACCGAAAATCTAAACCTAACCCCAAATCTAAACCTAAAATCTAAACCTAAAATCTAAACCTAACCTAAAATCTAAACCTAACCCCAAATCTAAACCTAAAATCTAACCCTAACCCCAAATCTAAACCTAACCCCAAATCTAAACCTAAAATCTAAACCTAACCCAAATCTAAACCTAACCCCAAATCTAACCTAAAATCTAAACCTAACCCCAAATCTAAACCTAAAATTTAAGCCTAACCCCAAATCTAAACCTAAAATCTAAACCTAACCCAAATCTAAACCGAAAATCTAAACCTAACCCAAATCTAACCTAACCCCAAATCTAAACCTAAATCTAAACCTAACCCCAAATCTAAACCTAAAATCTAAACGTAACCCCAAATCTAAACGTAACCCCAAATCTAAACCTAACCCCAAATCTAAACCTAAAATCTAAACGTAACCCCAAATCTAAACCTAACCCCAAATCTAAACCTAAAATCTAAACCTAACCCCAAATCTAAACCTAAAATCTAAACCTAACCCCAAATCTAACCTAACCCCAAATCTAAACCTAAATCTAAACCTAACCCAAATCTAAACCTAACCCCAAATCTAAACCTAAAATCTAAACCTAACCCCAAATCTAAACCTAAAATCTAAACCTAACCCAAATCTAAACCTAACCCCAAATCTAAACCTAAAATCTAAACCTAACCCCAAATCTAAACCTAAAATCTAAACCTAACCCCAAATCCAAACCTAAAATCTAAACCTAACCCCAAATCTAAACCTAAAATCTAAACCTAACCCCAAATCTAAACCTAACCCCAAATCTAAACCTAAAATCTAAACCTAACCCCAAATCTAAACCTAAAATCTAAACCTAACCCCAAATCTAAACCTAACCCGAAATCTAAACCTAATCCCAAATCTAAACCTAAAATCTAAACCTAACCCCAAATCTAAACCTAAAATCTAAACCTAAAATCTAAACCTAACCCCAAATCTAAACCTAACCCGAAATCTAAACCTAACCCCAAACCTAACCCCAAATCTAAACCTAACCCCAAATCTAAACCTAAAATCTAAACCTAACCCCAAATCTAAACCTAAAATCTAAACCTAAAATCTAAACCTAACCCCAAATCTAAACCTAACCCCAAATCTAAACCTAAAATCTAAACCTAACCCCAAATCTAAACCTAACCCCAAATCTAAACCTAACCCCAAATCTAAACCTAAAATCTAAACCTAACCCCATACCTAAACCTAAAATCTAAACCTAACCCCAAATCTAAGCCTAAAATCTAAACCTAACCTAAAATCTAAACCTAACCCCAAATCTAAACCTAAAACCTAAACCTAACCCCAAATCTAAACCTAACCCCAAATCTAAACCTAAAATCTAAACCTAACCCCAAATCTAAACCTAATATCTAAACCTAAAATCTAAACCTAACCCCAAATCTAAACCTAAAATCTAAACCTAACCCCAAATCTAAATCGAAAACCTAAACCTAACCCCAAATCTAAACCGAAAATCTAAACCTAACCCCAAATCTAAACCTAACCCCAAATCTAAACCTAAAATCTAAACCTAACCCCAAATCTAAGCCTAAAATCTAAACCTAACCTAAAATCTAAACCTAACCCCAAATCTAAACCTAAAATCTAAACCTAACCCCAAATCTAAACCTAACCCCAAATCTAAACCTAAAATCTAAACCTAACCCCAAATCTAAACCTAAAATCTAAACCTAAAATCTAAACCTAACCCCAAATCTAAACCTAAAATCTAAACCTAACCCCAAATCTAAATCGAAAACCTAAACCTAACCCCAAATCTAAACCGAAAATCTAAACCTAACCCCAAATCTAAACCTAAAATCTAAACCTAAAATCTAAACCTAACCCCAAATCTAAACCTAAAATCTAACCCTAACCCCAAATCTAAACCTAACCCCAAATCTAAACCTAAAATCTAAACCTAACCCCAAATCTAAACCTAACCCCAAATCTAAACGTAACCCCAAATCTAAACCTAAAATCTAAACCTAACCCGAAATCTAAACCTAACCCCAAACCTAACCCCAAATCTAAACCTAAAATCTAAACCTAACCCCAAATCTAAACCTAAAATCTAAACCTAACCCCAAATCTAAACCTAAAATCTAAACCTAACCCCAAATCTAAACCTAAAATCTAAACTAAAATCTAAACCTAACCCCAAATCTAAACCTAAAATCTAAACCTAACCCCAAATCTAAACCGAAAACCTAAACCTAACCCCAAATCTAAACCGAAAATCTAAACCTAACCCCAAATCTAAACCTAAAATCTAAACCTAAAATCTAAACCTAACCTAAAATCTAAACCTAACCCCAAATCTAAACCTAAAATCTAACCCTAACCCCAAATCTAAACCTAACCCCAAATCTAAACCTAAAATCTAAACCTAAAGCCAAATCTAAACCTAAAATCTAAACCTAAGCCCAAATCTAAACCTAAAATTTAAGCCTAACCCCAAATCTAAACATAAAATCTAAACCTAAGCCCAAATCTAAACCTAACCCCAAATCTAAACCTAACCCCAAATCTAAACCGAAAATCTAAACCTAACCCCAAATCTAAACCTAACCCCAAATCTAAACCTAAAATCTAAACCTAACCCCAAATCTAAACCTAAAACCTAAACGTAACCCCAAATCTAAACCTAAACCCAAATCTAAACCTAACCCCAAATCTAAACCTAAAATCTAAACCTAACCCCAAATCTAAACCTAAAATCTAAACCTAACCCCAAATCTAAACCTAACCCCAAATCTAAACCTAAAATCTAAACCTAACCCCAAATATAAACCTAACCCCAAATCTAAACCTAAAATCTAAACCTAACCCCAAATCTAAACCTAAATTCTAAACCTAACCCCAAATCTAAACCTAACCCCAAATCTAAACCTAAAATCTAAACCTAACCCCAAATCTAAAACTAAAATCTAAACCTAACCTTAAATCCAAACCTAAAATCTAAACCTAACCCCAAATCTAAACCTAAAATCTAAACCTAACCCCAATTCTAAACCTAACCCCAAATCTAAACCTAAACCCAAACCTAACCCCAAATCTAAACCTAACCCCAAATCTAAACCTAAAATCTAAACCTAACCCCAAATCTAAACCTAAAATCTAAACCTAAAATCTAAACCTAACCTCAAATCTAAACCTAACCCCAAATCTAAACCTAAAATCTAAACCTAACCCCAAATCTAAACCTAACCCCAAATCTAAACCTAACCCCAAATCTAAACCTAAAATCTAAACCTAACCCCAAATCTAAACCTAAAATCTAAACCTAACCCCATACCTAAACCTAAAATCTAAACCTAACCCCAAATCTAAACCTAAAATCTAAACCTAACCTAAAATCTAAACCTAACCCCAAATCTAAACCTAAAATCTAAACCTAACCCCAAATCTAAACCTAACCCCAAATCTAAACCTAAAATCTAAACCTAACCCCAAATCTAAACCTAAAATCTAAACCTAACCCCAAATCTAAACCGAAAACCTAAACCTAACCCCAAATCCAAACCGAAAATCTAAACCTAACCCCAAATCTAAACCTAAAATCTAAACCTAAAATCTAAACCTAACCTAAAATCTAAACCTAACCCCAAATCTAAACCTAAAATCTAACCCTAACCCCAAATCTAAACCTAACCCCAAATCTAAACCTAAAATCTAAACCTAACCCCAAATCTAAACCTAACCCCAAATCTAAACCTAAAATCTAAACCTAACCCCAAATCTAAACCTAAAATTTAAGCCTAACCCCAAATCTAAACCTAAAATCTAAACCTAACCCCAAATCTAAACCGAAAATCTAAACCTAACCCCAAATCTAAACCTAACCCCAAATCTAAACCTAAAATCTAAACCTAACCCCAAATCTAAACCTAAAATCTAAACGTAACCCCAAATCTAAACCTAACCCCAAATCTAAACCTAAAATCTAAACCTAACCCCAAATCTAAACCTAAAATCTAAACCTAACCCCAAATCTAAACCTAACCCCAAATCTAAACCTAAAATCTAAACCTAACCCCAAATCTAAACCTAACCCCAAATCTAAACCTAAAATCTAAACCTAACCCCAAATCTAAACCTAAAATCTAAACCTAACCCAAATCTAAACCTAACCCCAAATCTAAACCTAAAATCTAAACCTAACCCCAAATCTAAACCTAAAATCTAAACCTAACCCCAAATCCAAACCTAAAATCTAAACCTAACCCCAAATCTAAACCTAAAATCTAAACCTAACCCCAAATCTAAACCTAACCCCAAATCGAAACCTAAAATCTAAACCTAACCCCAAATCTAAACCTAACCCGAAATCTAAACCTAACCCCAAATCTAAACCTAAAATCTAAACCTAACCCCATACCTAAACCTAAAATCTAAACCTAACCCCAAATCTAAACCTGAAATCTAAACCTAACCTAAAATCTAAACCTAACCCCAAATCTAAACCTAAAATCTAAACCTAACCCCAAACCTAACCCCAAATCTAAACCTAACCCCAAATCTAAACCTAAAATCTAAACCTAACCCCATACCTAAACCTAAAATCTAAACCTAACCCCAAATCTAAACCTAAAATCTAAACCTAACCCCATACCTAAACCTAAAATCTAAACCTAACCCCAAATCTAAACGTAAAATCTAAACCTAACCCCAAATGTAAACCTAAAATCTAAACCTAGCCCCAAATGTAAACCTAAAATCTAAACCTAACCCCAAATCTAAACCTAAAATCTAAACCTAACCCCAAATCTAAACCGAAAACCTAAACCTAACCCCAAATCCAAACCGAAAATCTAAACCTAACCCCAAATCTAAACCTAAAATCTAAACCTAAAATCTAAACCTAACCTAAAATCTAAACCTAACCCCAAATCTAAACCTAAAATCTAACCCTAACCCCAAATCTAAACCTAACCCCAAATCTAAACCTAAAATCTAAACCTAACCCCAAATCTAAACCTAACCCCAAATCTAAACCTAAAATCTAAACCTAACCCCAAATCTAAACCTAAAATTTAAGCCTAACCCCAAATCTAAACCTAAAATCTAAACCTAACCCCAAATCTAAACCGAAAATCTAAACCTAACCCCAAATCTAAACCTAACCCCAAATCTAAACCTAAAATCTAAACCTAACCCCAAATCTAAACCTAAAATCTAAACGTAACCCCAAATCTAAACGTAACCCCAAATCTAAACCTAACCCCAAATCTAAACCTAAAATCTAAACGTAACCCCAAATCTAAACCTAACCCCAAATCTAAACCTAAAATCTAAACCTAACCCCAAATCTAAACCTAAAATCTAAACCTAACCCCAAATCTAAACCTAACCCCAAATCTAAACCTAAAATCTAAACCTAACCCCAAATCTAAACCTAACCCCAAATCTAAACCTAAAATCTAAACCTAACCCCAAATCTAAACCTAAAATCTAAACCTAACCCAAATCTAAACCTAACCCCAAATCTAAACCTAAAATCTAAACCTAACCCCAAATCTAAACCTAAAATCTAAACCTAACCCCAAATCCAAACCTAAAATCTAAACCTAACCCCAAATCTAAACCTAAAATCTAAACCTAACCCCAAATCTAAACCTAACCCCAAATCTAAACCTAAAATCTAAACCTAACCCCAAATCTAAACCTAAAATCTAAACCTAACCCCAAATCTAAACCTAACCCGAAATCTAAACCTAATCCCAAATCTAAACCTAAAATCTAAACCTAACCCCAAATCTAAACCTAAAATCTAAACCTAAAATCTAAACCTAACCCCAAATCTAAACCTAACCCGAAATCTAAACCTAACCCCAAACCTAACCCCAAATCTAAACCTAACCCCAAATCTAAACCTAAAATCTAAACCTAACCCCAAATCTAAACCTAAAATCTAAACCTAAAATCTAAACCTAACCCCAAATCTAAACCTAACCCCAAATCTAAACCTAAAATCTAAACCTAACCCCAAATCTAAACCTAACCCCAAATCTAAACCTAACCCCAAATCTAAACCTAAAATCTAAACCTAACCCCATACCTAAACCTAAAATCTAAACCTAACCCCAAATCTAAGCCTAAAATCTAAACCTAACCTAAAATCTAAACCTAACCCCAAATCTAAACCTAAAATCTAAACCTAACCCCAAATCTAAACCTAACCCCAAATCTAAACCTAAAATCTAAACCTAACCCCAAATCTAAACCTAATATCTAAACCTAAAATCTAAACCTAACCCCAAATCTAAACCTAAAATCTAAACCTAACCCCAAATCTAAATCGAAAACCTAAACCTAACCCCAAATCTAAACCGAAAATCTAAACCTAACCCCAAATCTAAACCTAAAATCTAAACCTAAAATCTAAACCTAACCCCAAATCTAAACCTAAAATCTAACCCTAACCCCAAATCTAAACCTAACCCCAAATCTAAACCTAAAATCTAAACCTAACCCCAAATCTAAACCTAACCCCAAATCTAAACGTAACCCCAAATCTAAACCTAAAATCTAAACCTAACCCGAAATCTAAACCTAACCCCAAACCTAACCCCAAATCTAAACCTAAAATCTAAACCTAACCTAAAATCTAAACCTAACCCCAAATCTAAACCTAAAATCTAAACCTAACCCCAAATCTAAACCTAAAATCTAAACCTAACCCCAAATCTAAACCTAAAATCTAAACTAAAATCTAAACCTAACCCCAAATCTAAACCTAAAATCTAAACCTAACCCCAAATCTAAACCGAAAACCTAAACCTAACCCCAAATCTAAACCGAAAATCTAAACCTAACCCCAAATCTAAACCTAAAATCTAAACCTAAAATCTAAACCTAACCTAAAATCTAAACCTAACCCCAAATCTAAACCTAAAATCTAACCCTAACCCCAAATCTAAACCTAACCCCAAATCTAAACCTAAAATCTAAACCTAACCCCAAATCTAAACCTAAAATTTAAACCTAATCCCAAATCTAAACCTAAAATCTAAACCTAAGCCCAAATCTAAACCTAACCCCAAATCTAAACCTAAACCCAAATCTAAACCGAAAATCTAAACCTAACCCCAAATCTAAACCTAAAATCTAAACCTAACCCCAAATCTAAACCTAAAATCTAAACGTAACCCCAAATCTAAACCTAACCCCAAATCTAAACCTAAAATCTAAACCTAACCCCAAATCTAAACCTAAAATCTAAACCTAACCCCAAATCTAAACGTAACCCCAAATCTAAACCTAAAATCTAAACCTAACCCCAAATCTAAACCTAAAATCTAAACCTAACCCCAAATCTAAACCTAACCCCAAATCTAAACCTAAAATCTAAACCTGACCCCAAATCTAAACCTAAAATCTAAACCTAACCCCAAATCCAAACCTAAAATCTAAACCTAACCCCAAATCTAAACCTAAAATCTAAACCTAACCCCAAATCTAAACCTAACCCCAAATCTAAACCTAAAATCTAAGCCTAACCCCAAATCTAAACCTAACCCCAAATCTAAATCTAACCCCAAATCTAAACCTAAAATCTAAACCTGACCCCATACCTAAACCTAAAATCTAAACCTAACCCCAAATCTAAACCTAAAATCTAAACCTAACCTAAAATCTAAACCTAACCCCAAATCTAAACCTAAAATCTAAACCTGAAATCTAAACTTAACCCCAAATCTAAACCTAAAATCTAAACCTAACCCCAAATCTAAACCGAAAATCTAAACCTAACCCCAAATCTAAACCGAAAATCTAAACCTAACCGCAAATCTAAACCTAAAATCTAAACCTAACCCCAAATCTAAACCTAACCCCAAATCTAAACCTAAAATCTAAACCTAATTCCAAATCTAAACCTAAAATCTAAACCTAACCCCAAATCTAATCCTAACCCCAAATCTAAACCGAAAATCTAAGCCTAACCCCAAATCTAAACCTAAAATCTAAACATAACCCCAAATCTAAACCTAAAATCTAAACCTAACCCCAAATCTAAAACTAACCCCAAATCTAAACCTAAAATCTAAACCTAACCCCAAATCTAAACCTAAAATCTAAACCTAACCCCAAATCTAAACCTAACCCCAAATCTAAACCTAAAATCTAAACCTAATTCCAAATCTAAACCTAAAATCTAAACCTAACCCCAAATCTAATCCTAACCCCAAATCTAAACCGAAAATCTAAGCCTAACCCCAAATCTAAACCTAAAATCTAAACATAACCCCAAATCTAAACCTAAAATCTAAACCTAACCCCAAATCTAAAACTAACCCCAAATCTAAACCTAAAATCTAAACCTAACCCCAAATCTAAACCTAACCCCAAATCTAAACCTAACCCCAAATCTAAACCTAAAATCTAAACCTAACCCCAAATCTAAACCTAAAATCTAAACCTAACCCCAAATCTAAACCTAACCCCAAATCTAAACCTAAGCCCAAATCTAAACCTAAAATCTAAACCTAACCCCAAATCTAAACCTAAAATCTAAACCTAACCCGAAATCTAAACCTAACCCCTAACCTAACCCCAAATCTAAACCTAACCCCAAATCTAACCCCAAATCTAAACCTAACCCCAAATCTAAACCTAAAATCTAAACCTAAAATCTAAACGTAACCTAAAATCTAAACCTAACCCCAAATCTAAACCTAAAATCTAACCCTAACCTAAAATCTAAACCTAACCCCAAATCTAAACCTAAAATCTAAACCTAACCCGAAATCTAAACCTAACCCCAAACGTAACCCCAAATCTAAACCTAACCCCAAATCTAACCCCAAATCTAAACCTAACCCCAAATCTAAACCTAAAATCTAAACCTAACCTAAAATCTAAACCTAACCCCAAATCTAAACCTAAAATCTAACCCTAACCCCAAATTTAAACCTAACCCCAAATGTAAACCTAAAATCTAAACCTAACCCCAAATCTAAACCTAAAATCTAAACCTAACCCCAAATCTAAACCTAAAATCTAAACCTAACCCCAAATCTAAACCTAAAATTTAAGCCTAACCCCAAATCTAAACCTAAAATCTAAACCTAAGCCCAAATCTAAACCTAACCCCAAATCTAAACCTAACCCCAAATCTAAACCTAAAATCTAAACCTAACCCCAAATCTAAACCTAAAATCTAAACCTAACCCCAAATCTAAACCTAACCCCAAATCTAAACCTAAAATCTAAACCTAACCCGAAATCTAAACCTAACCCCAAACCTAACCCCAAATCTAAACCTAACCCCAAATCAAAACCTAAAATCTAAACCTAACCCCAAATATAAACCTAAAATCTAAACCTAAAATCTAAACCTAACCTTAAATCCAAACCTAAAATCTAAACCTAACCCCAAATCTAAACCTAAAATCTAAACCTAACCCCAATTCTAAACCTAACCCCAAATCTAAACCTAAACCCAAACCTAACCCCAAATCTAAACCTAACCCCAAATCTAAACCTAAAATCTAAACCTAACCCCAAATCTAAACCTAAAATCTAAACCTAAAATCTAAACCTAACCTCAAATCTAAACCTAACCCCAAATCTAAACCTAAAATCTAAACCTAACCCCAAATCTAAACCTAACCCCAAATCTAAACCTAACCCCAAATCTAAACCTAAAATCTAAACCTAACCCCAAATCTAAACCTAAAATCTAAACCTAACCCCATACCTAAACCTAAAATCTAAACCTAACCCCAAATCTAAACCTAAAATCTAAACCTAACCTAAAATCTAAACCTAACCCCAAATCTAAACCTAAAATCTAAACCTAACCCCAAATCTAAACCTAAAATCTAAACCTAACCCCAAATCTAAACCGAAAACCTAAACCTAACCCCAAATCCAAACCGAAAATCTAAACCTAACCCCAAATCTAAACCTAAAATCTAAACCTAAAATCTAAACCTAACCTAAAATCTAAACCTAACCCCAAATCTAAACCTAAAATCTAACCCTAACCCCAAATCTAAACCTAACCCCAAATCTAAACCTAAAATCTAAACCTAACCCCAAATCTAAACCTAAAATCTAAACCTAACCCCAAATCTAAACCTAAAATTTAAGCCTAACCCCAAATCTAAACCTAAAATCTAAACCTAACCCCAAATCTAAACCGAAAATCTAAACCTAACCCCAAATCTAAACCTAACCCCAAATCTAAACCTAAAATCTAAACCTAACTCCAAATCTAATCCTAAAATCTAAACATAACCCCAAATCTAAACGTAACCCCAAATCTAAACCTAACCCCAAATCTAAACCTAAAATCTAAACCTAACCCCAAATCTAAACCTAAAATCTAAACCTAACCCCAAATCTAAACCTAACCCCAAATCTAAACCTAAAATCTAAACCTAACCCCAAATCTAAACCTAACCCCAAATCTAAACCTAAAATCTAAACCTAACCCCAAATCTAAACCTAAAATCTAAACCTAACCCAAATCTAAACCTAACCCCAAATCTAAACCTAAAATCTAAACCTAACCCCAAATCTAAACCTAAAATCTAAACCTAACCCCAAATCCAAACCTAAAATCTAAACCTAACCCCAAATCTAAACCTAAAATCTAAACCTAACCTCAAATCTAAACCTAACCCCAAATCTAAACCGAAAACCTAAACCTAACCCCAAATCTAAACCGAAAATCTAAACCTAACCCCAAATCTAAACCTAAAATCTAAACCTAAAATCTAAACCTAACCTAAAATCTAAACCTAACCCCAAATCTAAACCTAAAATCTAACCCTAACCCCAAATCTAAACCTAACCCCAAATCTAAACCTAAAATCTAAACCTAACCCCAAATCTAAACCTAAAATTTAAACCTAATCCCAAATCTAAACCTAAAATCTAAACCTAAGCCCAAATCTAAACCTAACCCCAAATCTAAACCTAACCCCAAATCTAAACCGAAAATCTAAACCTAACCCCAAATCTAAACCTAAAATCTAAACCTAACCCCAAATCTAAACCTAAAATCTAAACGTAACCCCAAATCTAAACCTAACCCCAAATCTAAACCTAAAATCTAAACCTAACCCCAAATCTAAACCTAAAATCTAAACCTAAAATCTAAACCTAAAATCTAAACCTAACCCCAAATCTAAACCTAACCCCAAATCTAAACCTAAAATCTAAACCTAACCCCAAATCTAAACCTAACCCCAAATCTAAACCTAACCCCAAATCTAAACCTAAAATCTAAACCTAACCCCATACCTAAACCTAAAATCTAAACCTAACCCCAAATCTAAGCCTAAAATCTAAACCTAACCTAAAATCTAAACCTAACCCCAAATCTAAACCTAAAATCTAAACCTAACCCCAAATCTAAACCTAACCCCAAATCTAAACCTAAAATCTAAACCTAACCCCAAATCTAAACCTAATATCTAAACCTAAAATCTAAACCTAACCCCAAATCTAAACCTAAAATCTAAACCTAACCCCAAATCTAAACCGAAAACCTAAACCTAACCCCAAATCTAAACCGAAAATCTAAACCTAACCCCAAATCTAAACCTAAAATCTAAACCTAAAATCTAAACCTAACCCCAAATCTAAACCTAAAATCTAACCCTAACCCCAAATCTAAACCTACCCCAAATCTAAACCTAAAATCTAAACCTAACCCCAAATCTAAACCTAACCCCAAATCTAAACGTAACCCCAAATCTAAACCTAAAATCTAAACCTAACCCGAAATCTAAACCTAACCCCAAACCTAACCCCAAATCTAAACCTAAAATCTAAACCTAACCTAAAATCTAAACCTAACCCCAAATCTAAACCTAAAATCTAAACCTAACCCCAAATCTAAACCTAAAATCTAAACCTAACCCCAAATCTAAACCTAAAATCTAAACTAAAATCTAAACCTAACCCCAAATCTAAACCTAAAATCTAAACCTAACCCCAAATCTAAACCGAAAACCTAAACCTAACCCCAAATCTAAACCGAAAATCTAAACCTAACCCCAAATCTAAACCTAAAATCAAAACCTAAAATCTAAACCTAACCTAAAATCTAAACCTAACCCCAAATCTAAACCTAAAATCTAACCCTAACCCCAAATCTAAACCTAACCCCA
The DNA here is from genome assembly GCF_037038585.1 of Patagioenas fasciata. Lineage (NCBI taxonomy): Eukaryota > Metazoa > Chordata > Aves > Columbiformes > Columbidae > Patagioenas > Patagioenas fasciata. Next base: position 476,198 of record NW_027288772.1, on the reverse strand, counting down.
AATCTAAACCTAAAATCTAAACCTAACCCCAAATCTAAACCTAAAATTTAAACCTAATCCCAAATCTAAACCTAAAATCTAAACCTAAGCCCAAATCTAAACCTAACCCCAAATCTAAACCTAACCCCAAATCTAAACCGAAAATCTAAACCTAACCCCAAATCTAAACCTAAAATCTAAACCTAACCCCAAATCTAAACCTAAAATCTAAACGTAACCCCAAATCTAAACCTAACCCCAAATCTAAACCTAAAATCTAAACCTAACCCCAAATCTAAACCTAAAATCTAAACCTAACCCCAAATCTAAACCTAAAATCTAAACCTAACCCCAAATCTAAACGTAACCCCAAATCTAAACCTAAAATCTAAACCTAACCCCAAATCTAAACCTAAAATCTAAACCTAACCCCAAATCTAAACCTAACCCCAAATCTAAACCTAAAATCTAAACCTAACCCCAAATCTAAACCTAAAATCTAAACCTAACCCCAAATCCAAACCTAAAATCTAAACCTAACCCCAAATCTAAACCTAAAATCTAAACCTAACCCCAAATCTAAACCTAACCCCAAATCTAAACCTAAAATCTAAACCTAACCCCAAATCTAAACCTAACCCCAAATCTAAACCTAACCCCAAATCTAAACCTAAAATCTAAACCTAATTCCAAATCTAAACCTAAAATCTAAACCTAACCCCAAATCTAATCCTAACCCCAAATCTAAACCGAAAATCTAAACCTAACCCCAAATCTAAACCTAAAATCTAAACATAACCCCAAATCTAAACCTAAAATCTAAACCTAACCCCAAATCTAAACCTAACCCCAAATCTAAACCTAAAATCTAAACCTAACCCCAAATCTAAACCTAAAATCTAAACCTAACCCCAAATCTAAACCTAACCCCAAATCTAAACCTAACCCCAAATCTAAACCTAAAATCTAAACCTAACCCCAAATCTAAACCTAAAATCTAAACCTAACCCCAAATCTAAACCTAACCCCAAATCTAAACCTAAGCCCAAATCTAAACCTAAAATCTAAACCTAACCCCAAATCTAAACCTAAAATCTAAACCTAACCCGAAATCTAAACCTAACCCCTAACCTAACCCCAAATCTAAACCTAACCCCAAATCTAACCCCAAATCTAAACCTAACCCCAAATCTAAACCTAAAATCTGAACCTAAAATCTAAACCTAACCTAAAATCTAAACCTAACCCCAAATCTAAACCTAAAATCTAACCCTAACCTAAAATCTAAACCTAACCCCAAATCTAAACCTAAAATCTAAACCTAACCCGAAATCTAAACCTAACCCCAAACGTAACCCCAAATCTAAACCTAACCCCAAATCTAACCCCAAATCTAAACCTAACCCCAAATCTAAACCTAAAATCTAAACCTAACCTAAAATCTAAACCTAACCCCAAATCTAAACCTAAAATCTAACCCTAACCCCAAATTTAAACCTAACCCCAAATGTACACCTAAAATCTAAACCTAACCCCAAATATAAACCTAACCCCAAATCTAAACCTAAAATCTAAACCTAACCCCAAATCTAAACCTAAAATCTAAACCTAACCCCAAATCTAAACCTAAAATTTAAGCCTAACCCCAAATCTAAACCTAAAATCTAAACCTAACCCCAAATCTAAACCTAACCCCAAATCTAAACCTAAAATCTAAACCTAACCCCAAATCTAAACCTAAAATCTAAACCTAACCCCAAATCTAAACCTAACCCCAAATCTAAACCTAAAATCTAAACCTAACCCGAAATCTAAACCTAACCCCAAATCTAAACCTAAAATGTAAACCTAACCCCAAATCTAAACCTAAAATCTAAACCTAACCCCAAATCTAAACCTAAAATCTAAACCTGACCCGAAATCTAAACCTAACCCCAAAACTAACCCCAAATCTAAACCTAAAATCTAAACCTAAAATCTAAACCTAACCTAAAATCTAAACGTAACCCCAAATCTAAACCTAAAATCTAACCCTAACCCCAAATCTAAACCTAACCCCAAATCTAAACCTAAAATCTAAACCTAACCCCAAATCTAAACCTAACCCCAAATCTAAACCTAAAATCTAAACCTAACCCCAAATCTAAACCTAAAATCTAAACCTAACCCCAAACCTAACCCCAAATCTAAACCTAACCCCAAATCTAAACCTAAAATCTAAACCTAACCCCATACCTAAACCTAAAATCTAAACCTAACCCCAAATCTAAACCTAAAATCTAAACCTAACCCCATACCTAAACCTAAAATCTAAACCTAACCCCAAATCTAAACGTAAAATCTAAACCTAACCCCAAATCTAAACCTAAAATCTAAACCTAGCCCCAAAGCTAAACCTAAAATCTAAACCTAACCCCAAATCTAAACCTAAAACCTAAACCTAACCCCAAATCTAAACCGAAAACCTAAACCTAACCCCAAATCCAAACCGAAAATCTAAACCTAACCCCAAATCTAAACCTAAAATCTAAACCTAACCTAAAATCTAAACCTAACCCCAAATCTAAACCTAAAATCTAACCCTAACCCCAAATCTAAACCTAACCCCAAATCTAAACCTAAAATCTAAACCTAACCCCAAATGTAAACCTAACCCCAAATCTAAACCTAAAATCTAAACCTAACCCCAAATCTAAACCTAAAATTTAAGCCTAACCCCAAATCTAAACCTAAAATCTAAACCTAACCCCAAATCTAAACCGAAAATCTAAACCTAACCCCAAATCTAAACCTAACCCCAAATCTAAACCTAAAATCTAAACCTAACCCCAAATCTAAACCTAAAATCTAAACGTAACCCCAAATCTAAACGTAACCCCAAATCTAAACCTAACCCCAAATCTAAACCTAAAATCTAAACCTAACCCCAAATCTATAACCTAAAATCTAAACCTAACCCCAAATCTAAACCTAACCCCAAATCTAAACCTAAAATCTAAACCTAACCCCAAATCTAAACCTAACCCCAAATCTAAACCTAAAATCTAAACCTAACCCCAAATCTAAACCTAAAATCTAAACCTAACCCAAATCTAAACCTAACCCCAAATCTAAACCTAAAATCTAAACCTAACCCCAAATCTAAACCTAAAATCTAAACCTAACCCCAAATCCAAACCTAAAATCTAAACCTAACCCCAAATCTAAACCTAAAATCTAAACCTAACCCCAAATCTAAACCTAACCCCAAATCTAAACCTAAAATCTAAACCTAACCCCAAATCTAAACCTAAAATCTAAACCTAACCCCAAATCTAAACCTAACCCGAAATCTAAACCTAACCCCAAATCTAAACCTAAAATCTAAACCTAACCCCAAATCTAAACCTAAAATCTAAACCTAAAATCTAAACCTAACCCCAAATCTAAACCTAACCCGAAATCTAAACCTAACCCCAAACCTAACCCCAAATCTAAACCTAACCCCAAATCTAAACCTAAAATCTAAACCTAACCCCAAATCTAAACCTAAAATCTAAACCTAAAATCTAAACCTAACCCCAAATCTAAACCTAACCCCAAATCTAAACCTAAAATCTAAACCTAACCCCAAATCTAAACCTAACCCCAAATCTAAACCTAACCCCAAATCTAAACCTAAAATCTAAACCTAACCCCATACCTAAACCTAAAATCTAAACCTAACCCCAAATCTAAGCCTAAAATCTAAACCTAACCTAAAATCTAAACCTAACCCCAAATCTAAACCTAAAATCTAAACCTAACCCCAAATCTAAACCTAACCCCAAATCTAAACCGAAAATCTAAACCTAACCCCAAATCTAAACCTAAAATCTAAACCTAAAATCTAAACCTAACCCCAAATCTAAACCTAAAATCTAACCCTAACCCCAAATCTAAACCTAACCCCAAATCTAAACCTAAAATCTAAACCTAACCCCAAATCTAAACCTAACCCCAAATCTAAACGTAACCCCAAATCTAAACCTAAAATCTAAACCTAACCCGAAATCTAAACCTAACCCCAAACCTAACCCCAAATCTAAACCTAAAATCTAAACCTAACCTAAAATCTAAACCTAACCCCAAATCTAAACCTAAAATCTAAACCTAACCCCAAATCTAAACCTAAAATCTAAACCTAACCCCAAATCTAAACCTAAAATCTAAACTAAAATCTAAACCTAACCCCAAATCTAAACCTAAAATCTAAACCTAACCCCAAATCTAAACCGAAAACCTAAACCTAACCCCAAATCTAAACCGAAAATCTAAACCTAACCCCAAATCTAAACCTAAAATCTAAACCTAAAATCTAAACCTAACCTAAAATCTAAACCTAACCCCAAATCTAAACCTAAAATCTAACCCTAACCCCAAATCTAAACCTAACCCCAAATCTAAACCTAAAATCTAAACCTAACCCCAAATCTAAACCTAAAATTTAAACCTAATCCCAAATCTAAACCTAAAATCTAAACCTAAGCCCAAATCTAAACCTAACCCCAAATCTAAACCTAACCCCAAATCTAAACCGAAAATCTAAACCTAACCCCAAATCTAAACCTAAAATCTAAACCTAACCCCAAATCTAAACCTAAAATCTAAACGTAACCCCAAATCTAAACCTAACCCCAAATCTAAACCTAAAATCTAAACCTAACCCCAAATCTAAACCTAAAATCTAAACCTAACCCCAAATCTAAACCTAAAATCTAAACCTAACCCCAAATCTAAACGTAACCCCAAATCTAAACCTAAAATCTAAACCTAACCCCAAATCTAAACCTAAAATCTAAACCTAACCCCAAATCTAAACCTAACCCCAAATCTAAACCTAAAATCTAAACCTAACCCCAAATCTAAACCTAAAATCTAAACCTAACCCCAAATCCAAACCTAAAATCTAAACCTAACCCCAAATCTAAACCTAAAATCTAAACCTAACCCCAAATCTAAACCTAACCCCAAATCTAAACCTAAAATCTAAACCTAACCCCAAATCTAAACCTAACCCCAAATCTAAACCTAACCCCAAATCTAAACCTAAAATCTAAACCTAATTCCAAATCTAAACCTAAAATCTAAACCTAACCCCAAATCTAATCCTAACCCCAAATCTAAACCGAAAATCTAAACCTAACCCCAAATCTAAACCTAAAATCTAAACATAACCCCAAATCTAAACCTAAAATCTAAACCTAACCCCAAATCTAAACCTAACCCCAAATCTAAACCTAAAATCTAAACCTAACCCCAAATCTAAACCTAAAATCTAAACCTAACCCCAAATCTAAACCTAACCCCAAATCTAAACCTAACCCCAAATCTAAACCTAAAATCTAAACCTAACCCCAAATCTAAACCTAAAATCTAAACCTAACCCCAAATCTAAACCTAACCCCAAATCTAAACCTAAGCCCAAATCTAAACCTAAAATCTAAACCTAACCCCAAATCTAAACCTAAAATCTAAACCTAACCCGAAATCTAAACCTAACCCCTAACCTAACCCCAAATCTAAACCTAACCCCAAATCTAACCCCAAATCTAAACCTAACCCCAAATCTAAACCTAAAATCTGAACCTAAAATCTAAACCTAACCTAAAATCTAAACCTAACCCCAAATCTAAACCTAAAATCTAACCCTAACCTAAAATCTAAACCTAACCCCAAATCTAAACCTAAAATCTAAACCTAACCCGAAATCTAAACCTAACCCCAAACGTAACCCCAAATCTAAACCTAACCCCAAATCTAACCCCAAATCTAAACCTAACCCCAAATCTAAACCTAAAATCTAAACCTAACCTAAAATCTAAACCTAACCCCAAATCTAAACCTAAAATCTAACCCTAACCCCAAATTTAAACCTAACCCCAAATGTACACCTAAAATCTAAACCTAACCCCAAATATAAACCTAACCCCAAATCTAAACCTAAAATCTAAACCTAACCCCAAATCTAAACCTAAAATCTAAACCTAACCCCAAATCTAAACCTAAAATTTAAGCCTAACCCCAAATCTAAACCTAAAATCTAAACCTAACCCCAAATCTAAACCTAACCCCAAATCTAAACCTAAAATCTAAACCTAACCCCAAATCTAAACCTAAAATCTAAACCTAACCCCAAATCTAAACCTAACCCCAAATCTAAACCTAAAATCTAAACCTAACCCGAAATCTAAACCTAACCCCAAATCTAAACCTAAAATGTAAACCTAACCCCAAATCTAAACCTAAAATCTAAACCTAACCCCAAATCTAAACCTAAAATCTAAACCTGACCCGAAATCTAAACCTAACCCCAAAACTAACCCCAAATCTAAACCTAAAATCTAAACCTAAAATCTAAACCTAACCTAAAATCTAAACGTAACCCCAAATCTAAACCTAAAATCTAACCCTAACCCCAAATCTAAACCTAACCCCAAATCTAAACCTAAAATCTAAACCTAACCCCAAATCTAAACCTAACCCCAAATCTAAACCTAAAATCTAAACCTAACCCCAAATCTAAACCTAAAATCTAAACCTAACCCCAAACCTAACCCCAAATCTAAACCTAACCCCAAATCTAAACCTAAAATCTAAACCTAACCCCATACCTAAACCTAAAATCTAAACCTAACCCCAAATCTAAACCTAAAATCTAAACCTAACCCCATACCTAAACCTAAAATCTAAACCTAACCCCAAATCTAAACGTAAAATCTAAACCTAACCCCAAATCTAAACCTAAAATCTAAACCTAGCCCCAAAGCTAAACCTAAAATCTAAACCTAACCCCAAATCTAAACCTAAAATCTAAACCTAACCCCAAATCTAAACCGAAAACCTAAACCTAACCCCAAATCCAAACCGAAAATCTAAACCTAACCCCAAATCTAAACCTAAAATCTAAACCTAACCTAAAATCTAAACCTAACCCCAAATCTAAACCTAAAATCTAACCCTAACCCCAAATCTAAACCTAACCCCAAATCTAAACCTAAAATCTAAACCTAACCCCAAATGTAAACCTAACCCCAAATCTAAACCTAAAATCTAAACCTAACCCCAAATCTAAACCTAAAATTTAAGCCTAACCCCAAATCTAAACCTAAAATCTAAACCTAACCCCAAATCTAAACCGAAAATCTAAACCTAACCCCAAATCTAAACCTAACCCCAAATCTAAACCTAAAATCTAAACCTAACCCCAAATCTAAACCTAAAATCTAAACGTAACCCCAAATCTAAACGTAACCCCAAATCTAAACCTAACCCCAAATCTAAACCTAAAATCTAAACCTAACCCCAAATCTAAACCTAAAATCTAAACCTAACCCCAAATCTAAACCTAACCCCAAATCTAAACCTAAAATCTAAACCTAACCCCAAATCTAAACCTAACCCCAAATCTAAACCTAAAATCTAAACCTAACCCCAAATCTAAACCTAAAATCTAAACCTAACCCAAATCTAAACCTAACCCCAAATCTAAACCTAAAATCTAAACCTAACCCCAAATCTAAACCTAAAATCTAAACCTAACCCCAAATCCAAACCTAAAATCTAAACCTAACCCCAAATCTAAACCTAAAATCTAAACCTAACCCCAAATCTAAACCTAACCCCAAATCTAAACCTAAAATCTAAACCTAACCCCAAATCTAAACCTAAAATCTAAACCTAACCCCAAATCTAAACCTAACCCGAAATCTAAACCTAACCCCAAATCTAAACCTAAAATCTAAACCTAACCCCAAATCTAAACCTAAAATCTAAACCTAAAATCTAAACCTAACCCCAAATCTAAACCTAACCCGAAATCTAAACCTAACCCCAAACCTAACCCCAAATCTAAACCTAACCCCAAATCTAAACCTAAAATCTAAACCTAACCCCAAATCTAAACCTAAAATCTAAACCTAAAATCTAAACCTAACCCCAAATCTAAACCTAACCCCAAATCTAAACCTAAAATCTAAACCTAACCCCAAATCTAAACCTAACCCCAAATCTAAACCTAACCCCAAATCTAAACCTAAAATCTAAACCTAACCCCATACCTAAACCTAAAATCTAAACCTAACCCCAAATCTAAGCCTAAAATCTAAACCTAACCTAAAATCTAAACCTAACCCCAAATCTAAACCTAAAATCTAAACCTAACCCCAAATCTAAACCTAACCCCAAATCTAAACCGAAAATCTAAACCTAACCCCAAATCTAAACCTAAAATCTAAACCTAAAATCTAAACCTAACCCCAAATCTAAACCTAAAATCTAACCCTAACCCCAAATCTAAACCTAACCCCAAATCTAAACCTAAAATCTAAACCTAACCCCAAATCTAAACCTAACCCCAAATCTAAACGTAACCCCAAATCTAAACCTAAAATCTAAACCTAACCCGAAATCTAAACCTAACCCCAAACCTAACCCCAAATCTAAACCTAAAATCTAAACCTAACCTAAAATCTAAACCTAACCCCAAATCTAAACCTAAAATCTAAACCTAACCCCAAATCTAAACCTAAAATCTAAACCTAACCCCAAATCTAAACCTAAAATCTAAACTAAAATCTAAACCTAACCCCAAATCTAAACCTAAAATCTAAACCTAACCCCAAATCTAAACCGAAAACCTAAACCTAACCCCAAATCTAAACCGAAAATCTAAACCTAACCCCAAATCTAAACCTAAAATCTAAACCTAAAATCTAAACCTAACCTAAAATCTAAACCTAACCCCAAATCTAAACCTAAAATCTAACCCTAACCCCAAATCTAAACCTAACCCCAAATCTAAACCTAAAATCTAAACCTAACCCCAAATCTAAACCTAAAATTTAAACCTAATCCCAAATCTAAACCTAAAATCTAAACCTAAGCCCAAATCTAAACCTAACCCCAAATCTAAACCTAACCCCAAATCTAAACCGAAAATCTAAACCTAACCCCAAATCTAAACCTAAAATCTAAACCTAACCCCAAATCTAAACCTAAAATCTAAACGTAACCCCAAATCTAAACCTAACCCCAAATCTAAACCTAAAATCTAAACCTAACCCCAAATCTAAACCTAAAATCTAAACCTAACCCCAAATCTAAACGTAACCCCAAATCTAAACCTAAAATCTAAACCTAACCCCAAATCTAAACCTAAAATCTAAACCTAACCCCAAATCTAAACCTAACCCCAAATCTAAACCTAAAATCTAAACCTAACCCCAAATCTAAACCTAAAATCTAAACCTAACCCCAAATCCAAACCTAAAATCTAAACCTAACCCCAAATCTAAACCTAAAATCTAAACCTAACCCCAAATCTAAACCTAACCCCAAATCTAAACCTAAAATCTAAACCTAACCCCAAATCTAAACCTAACCCCAAATCTAAACCTAAAATCTAAACCTAATTCCAAATCTAAACCTAAAATCTAAACCTAACCCCAAATCTAATCCTAACCCCAAATCTAAACCGAAAATCTAAACCTAACCCCAAATCTAAACCTAAAATCTAAACATAACCCCAAATCTAAACCTAAAATCTAAACCTAACCCCAAATCTAAACCTAACCCCAAATCTAAACCTAAAATCTAAACCTAACCCCAAATCTAAACCTAAAATCTAAACCTAACCCCAAATCTAAACCTAACCCCAAATCTAAACCTAACCCCAAATCTAAACCTAAAATCTAAACCTAACCCCAAATCTAAACCTAAAATCTAAACCTAACCCCAAATCTAAACCTAACCCCAAATCTAAACCTAAGCCCAAATCTAAACCTAAAATCTAAACCTAACCCCAAATCTAAACCTAAAATCTAAACCTAACCCGAAATCTAAACCTAACCCCTAACCTAACCCCAAATCTAAACCTAACCCCAAATCTAACCCCAAATCTAAACCTAACCCCAAATCTAAACCTAAAATCTAAACCTAAAATCTAAACCTAACCTAAAATCTAAACCTAACCCCAAATCTAAACCTAAAATCTAACCCTAACCTAAAATCTAAACCTAACCCCAAATCTAAACCTAAAATCTAAACCTAACCCGAAATCTAAACCTAACCCCAAACGTAACCCCAAATCTAAACCTAACCCCAAATCTAACCCCAAATCTAAACCTAACCCCAAATCTAAACCTAAAATCTAAACCTAACCTAAAATCTAAACCTAACCCCAAATCTAAACCTAAAATCTAACCCTAACCCCAAATTTAAACCTAACCCCAAATGTACACCTAAAATCTAAACCTAACCCCAAATATAAACCTAACCCCAAATCTAAACCTAAAATCTAAACCTAACCCCAAATCTAAACCTAAAATCTAAACCTAACCCCAAATCTAAACCTAAAATTTAAGCCTAACCCCAAATCTAAACCTAAAATCTAAACCTAACCCCAAATCTAAACCTAACCCCAAATCTAAACCTAAAATCTAAACCTAACCCCAAATCTAAACCTAAAATCTATACCTAACCCCAAATCTAAACCTAACCCCAAATCTAAACCTAAAATCTAAACCTAACCCGAAATCTAAACCTAACCCCAAACCTAACCCCAAATCTAAACCTAACCCCAAATCAAAACCTAAAATCTAAACCTAACCCCAAATATAAACCTAAAATCTAAACCTAAAATCTAAACCTAACCCCAAATCTAAACCTAAAATCTAACCCTAACCCCAAATATAAACCTAACCCCAAATCAAAACCTAAAATCTAAACCTAACCCCAAATATAAACCTAAAATCTAAACCTAAAATCTAAACCTAACCCCAAATCTAAACCTAAAATCTAACCCTAACCCCAAATCTAAACCTAAAATCTAAACCTAACCCCAAATCTAAACCTAACCCCAAATCTAAACGTAACCCCAAATCTAAACCTAAAATCTAAACCTAACCCGAAATCTAAACCTAACCCCAAACCTAACCCCAAATCTAAACCTAAAATCTAAACCTAACCTAAAATCTAAACCTAACCCCAAATCTAAACCTAAAATCTAAACCTAACCCCAAATCTAAACCTAAAATCTAAACCTAACCCCAAATCTAAACCTAAAATCTAAACTAAAATCTAAACCTAACCCCAAATCTAAACCTAAAATCTAAACCTAACCCCAAATCTAAACCGAAAACCTAAACCTAACGCCAAATCTAAACCGAAAATCTAAACCTAACCCCAAATCTAAACCTAAAATCTAAACCTAAAATCTAAAATTAACCTAAAATCTAAACCTAACCCCAAATCTAAACCTAAAATCTAACCCTAACCCCAAATCTAAACCTAACCCCAAATCTAAACCTAAAATCTAAACCTAACCCCAAATCTAAACCTAAAATTTAAACCTAATCCCAAATCTAAACCTAAAATATAAACCTAAGCCCAAATCTAAACCTAACCCCAAATCTAAACCTAACCCCAAATCTAAACCGAAAATCTAAACCTAACCCCAAATCTAAACCTAAAATCTAAACCTAACCCCAAATCTAAACCTAAAATCTAAACGTAACCCCAAATCTAAACCTAACCCCAAATCTAAACCTAAAATCTAAACCTAACCCCAAATCTAAACCTAAAATCTAAACCTAACCCCAAATCTAAACGTAACCCCAAATCTAAACCTAAAATCTAAACCTAACCCCAAATCTAAACCTAAAATCTAAACCTAACCCCAAATCTAAACCTAACCCCAAATCTAAACCTAAAATCTAAACCTAACCCCAAATCTAAACCTAAAATCTAAACCTAACCCCAAATCCAAACCTAAAATCTAAACCTAACCCCAAATCTAAACCTAAAATCTAAACCTAACCCCAAATCTAAACCTAACCCCAAATCTAAACCTAAAATCTAAACCTAACCCCAAATCTAAACCTAACCCCAAATCTAAACCTAACCCCAAATCTAAACCTAAAATCTAAACCTGACCCCATACCTAAACCTAAAATCTAAACCTAACCCCAAATCTAAACCTAAAATCTAAACCTAACCTAAAATCTAAACCTAACCCCAAATCTAAACCTAAAATCTAAACCTAAAATCTAAACTTAACCCCAAATCTAAACCTAAAATCTAAACCTAACCCCAAATCTAAACCTAAAATCTAAACCTAACCCCAAATCTAAACCTAAAATCTAAACCTAAAATCTAAACCTAAAATCTAAACTTAACCTAAAATCTAAACCTAACCCCAAATCTAAACCTAAAATCTAAACCTAACCCCAAATCTAAACCTAACCCCAAATCTAAACCTAAAATCTAAACCTAATTCCAAATCTAAACCTAAAATCTAAACCTAACCCCAAATCTAATCCTAACTCCAAATCTAAACCGAAAATCTAAACCTAACCCCAAATCTAAACCTAAAATCTAAACATAACCCCAAATCTAAACCTAAAATCTAAACCTAACCCCAAATCTAAACCTAACCCCAAATCTAAACCTAAAATCTAAACCTAAAATCTAAACTTAACCTAAAATCTAAACCTAAGCCCAAATCTAAACCTAACCCCAAATCTAAACCTAAAATCTAAACCTAACCCCAAATCTAAACCTAAAATCTAAACCTAACCCCAAATCTAAACCTAACCCCAAATCTAAACCGAAAATCTAAACCTAACCCCAAATCTAAACCTAAAATCTAAACCTAAAGCCAAATCTAAACCTAAAATCTAAACCTAAGCCCAAATCTAAACCTAAAATTTAAGCCTAACCCCAAATCTAAACATAAAATCTAAACCTAAGCCCAAATCTAAACCTAACCCCAAATCTAAACCTAACCCCAAATCTAAACCGAAAATCTAAACCTAACCCCAAATCTAAACCTAACCCCAAATCTAAACCTAAAATCTAAACCTAACCCCAAATCTAAACCTAAAATCTAAACGTAACCCCAAATCTAAACCTAAACCCAAATCTAAACCTAACCCCAAATCTAAACCTAAAATCTAAACCTAACCCCAAATCTAAACCTAAAATCTAAACCTAACCCCAAATCTAAACCTAACCCCAAATCTAAACCTAAAATCTAAACCTAACCCCAAATATAAACCTAACCCCAAATCTAAACCTAAAATCTAAACCTAACCCCAAATCTAAACCTAAATTCTAAACCTAACCCCAAATCTAAACCTAACCCCAAATCTAAACCTAAAATCTAAACCTAACCCCAAATCTAAACCTAAAATCTAAACCTAACCTTAAATCCAAACCTAAAATCTAAACCTAACCCCAAATCTAAACCTAAAATCTAAACCTAACCCCAATTCTAAACCTAACCCCAAATCTAAACCTAAACCCAAACCTAACCCCAAATCTAAACCTAACCCCAAATCTAAACCTAAAATCTAAACCTAACCCCAAATCTAAACCTAAAATCTAAACCTAAAATCTAAACCTAACCTCAAATCTAAACCTAACCCCAAATCTAAACCTAAAATCTAAACCTAACCCCAAATCTAAACCTAACCCCAAATCTAAAACTAACCCCAAATCTAAACCTAAAATCTAAACCTAACCCCAAATCTAAACCTAAAATCTAAACCTAACCCCATACCTAAACCTAAAATCTAAACCTAACCCCAAATCTAAACCTAAAATCTAAACCTAACCTAAAATCTAAACCTAACCCCAAATCTAAACCTAAAATCTAAACCTAACCCCAAATCTAAACCTAACCCCAAATCTAAACCTAAAATCTAAACCTAACCCCAAATCTAAACCTAAAATGTAAACCTAACCCCAAATCTAAACCGAAAACCTAAACCTAACCCCAAATCCAAACCGAAAATCTAAACCTAACCCCAAATCTAAACCTAAAATCTAAACCTAAAATCTAAACCTAACCTAAAATCTAAACCTAACCCCAAATCTAAACCTAAAATCTAACCCTAACCCCAAATCTAAACCTAACCCCAAATCTAAACCTAAAATCTAAACCTAACCCCAAATCTAAACCTAACCCCAAATCTAAACCTAAAATCTAAACCTAACCCCAAATCTAAACCTAAAATTTAAGCCTAACCCCAAATCTAAACCTAAAATCTAAACCTAACCCCAAATCTAAACCGAAAATCTAAACCTAACCCCAAATCTAAACCTAACCCCAAATCTAAACCTAAAATCTAAACCTAACCCCAAATCTAAACCTAAAATCTAAACCTAACCCCAAATCTAAACCTAACCCCAAATCTAAACCTAAAATCTAAACCTAACCCCAAATCTAAACCTAACCCCAAATCTAAACCTAAAATCTAAACCTAACCCCAAATCTAAACCTAAAATCTAAACCTAACCCAAATCTAAACCTAACCCCAAATCTAAACCTAAAATCTAAACCTAACCCCAAATCTAAACCTAAAATCTAAACCTAACCCCAAATCCAAACCTAAAATCTAAACCTAACCCCAAATCTAAACCTAAAATCTAAACCTAACCCCAAATCTAAACCTAACCCCAAATCGAAACCTAAAATCTAAACCTAACCCCAAATCTAAACCTAACCCGAAATCTAAACCTAACCCCAAATCTAAACCTAAAATCTAAACCTAACCCCATACCTAAACCTAAAATCTAAACCTAACCCCAAATCTAAACCTGAAATCTAAACCTAACCTAAAATCTAAACCTAACCCCAAATCTAAACCTAAAATCTAAACCTAACCCCAAACCTAACCCCAAATCTAAACCTAACCCCAAATCTAAACCTAAAATCTAAACCTAACCCCATACCTAAACCTAAAATCTAAACCTAACCCCAAATCTAAACCTAAAATCTAAACCTAACCCCATACCTAAACCTAAAATCTAAACCTAACCCCAAATCTAAACGTAAAATCTAAACCTAACCCCAAATGTAAACCTAAAATCTAAACCTAGCCCCAAAGCTAAACCTAAAATCTAAACCTAACCCCAAATCTAAACCTAAAATCTAAACCTAACCCCAAATCTAAACCGAAAACCTAAACCTAACCCCAAATCCAAACCGAAAATCTAAACCTAACCCCAAATCTAAACCTAAAATCTAAACCTAAAATCTAAACCTAACCTAAAATCTAAACCTAACCCCAAATCTAAACCTAAAATCTAACCCTAACCCCAAATCTAAACCTAACCCCAAATCTAAACCTAAAATCTAAACCTAACCCCAAATCTAAACCTAACCCCAAATCTAAACCTAAAATCTAAACCTAACCCCAAATCTAAACCTAAAATTTAAGCCTAACCCCAAATCTAAACCTAAAATCTAAACCTAACCCCAAATCTAAACCGAAAATCTAAACCTAACCCCAAATCTAAACCTAACCCCAAATCTAAACCTAAAATCTAAACCTAACCCCAAATCTAAACCTAAAATCTAAACGTAACCCCAAATCTAAACGTAACCCCAAATCTAAACCTAACCCCAAATCTAAACCTAAAATCTAAACGTAACCCCAAATCTAAACCTAACCCCAAATCTAAACCTAAAATCTAAACCTAACCCCAAATCTAAACCTAAAATCTAAACCTAACCCCAAATCTAAACCTAACCCCAAATCTAAACCTAAAATCTAAACCTAACCCCAAATCTAAACCTAACCCCAAATCTAAACCTAAAATCTAAACCTAACCCCAAATCTAAACCTAAAATCTAAACCTAACCCAAATCTAAACCTAACCCCAAATCTAAACCTAAAATCTAAACCTAACCCCAAATCTAAACCTAAAATCTAAACCTAACCCCAAATCCAAACCTAAAATCTAAACCTAACCCGAAATCTAAACCTAATCCCAAATCTAAACCTAAAATCTAAACCTAACCCCAAATCTAAACCTAAAATCTAAACCTAAAATCTAAACCTAACCCCAAATCTAAACCTAACCCGAAATCTAAACCTAACCCCAAACCTAACCCCAAATCTAAACCTAACCCCAAATCTAAACCTAAAATCTAAACCTAACCCCAAATCTAAACCTAAAATCTAAACCTAAAATCTAAACCTAACCCCAAATCTAAACCTAACCCCAAATCTAAACCTAAAATCTAAACCTAACCCCAAATCTAAACCTAACCCCAAATCTAAACCTAACCCCAAATCTAAACCTAAAATCTAAACCTAACCCCATACCTAAACCTAAAATCTAAACCTAACCCCAAATCTAAGCCTAAAATCTAAACCTAACCTAAAATCTAAACCTAACCCCAAATCTAAACCTAAAATCTAAACCTAACCCCAAATCTAAACCTAACCCCAAATCTAAACCTAAAATCTAAACCTAACCCCAAATCTAAACCTAATATCTAAACCTAAAATCTAAACCTAACCCCAAATCTAAACCTAAAATCTAAACCTAACCCCAAATCTAAATCGAAAACCTAAACCTAACCCCAAATCTAAACCGAAAATCTAAACCTAACCCCAAATCTAAACCTAAAATCTAAACCTAAAATCTAAACCTAACCCCAAATCTAAACCTAAAATCTAACCCTAACCCCAAATCTAAACCTAACCCCAAATCTAAACCTAAAATCTAAACCTAACCCCAAATCTAAACCTAACCCCAAATCTAAACGTAACCCCAAATCTAAACCTAAAATCTAAACCTAACCCGAAATCTAAACCTAACCCCAAACCTAACCCCAAATCTAAACCTAAAATCTAAACCTAACCTAAAATCTAAACCTAACCCCAAATCTAAACCTAAAATCTAAACCTAACCCCAAATCTAAACCTAAAATCTAAACCTAACCCCAAATCTAAACCTAAAATCTAAACTAAAATCTAAACCTAACCCCAAATCTAAACCTAAAATCTAAACCTAACCCCAAATCTAAACCGAAAACCTAAACCTAACCCCAAATCTAAACCGAAAATCTAAACCTAACCCCAAATCTAAACCTAAAATCTAAACCTAAAATCTAAACCTAACCTAAAATCTAAACCTAACCCCAAATCTAAACCTAAAATCTAACCCTAACCCCAAATCTAAACCTAACCCCAAATCTAAACCTAAAATCTAAACCTAACCCCAAATCTAAACCTAAAATTTAAACCTAATCCCAAATCTAAACCTAAAATCTAAACCTAAGCCCAAATCTAAACCTAACCCCAAATCTAAACCTAAAATCTAAACCTAACCCCAAATCTAAACCTAAAATCTAAACCTAACCCCAAATCTAAACCTAAAATCTAAACGTAACCCCAAATCTAAACCTAACCCCAAATCTAAACCTAAAATCTGAACCTAACCCCAAATCTAAACCTAAAATCTAAACGTAACCCCAAATCTAAACCTAACCCCAAATCTAAACCTAAAATCTAAACCTAACCCCAAATCTAAACCTAAAATCTAAACCTAACCCCAAATCTAAACGTAACCCCAAATCTAAACCTAAAATCTAAACCTAACCCCAAATCTAAACCTAAAATCTAAACCTAACCCCAAATCTAAACCTAACCCCAAATCTAAACCTAAAATCTAAACCTGACCCCAAATCTAAACCTAAAATCTAAACCTAACCCCAAATCCAAACCTAAAATCTAAACCTAACCCCAAATCTAAACCTAAAATCTAAACCTAACCCCAAATCTAAACCTAACCCCAAATCTAAACCTAAAATCTAAGCCTAACCCCAAATCTAAACCTAACCCCAAATCTAAACCTAACCCCAAATCTAAACCTAAAATCTAAACCTGACCCCATACCTAAACCTAAAATCTAAACCTAACCCCAAATCTAAACCTAAAATCTAAACCTAACCTAAAATCTAAACCTAACCCCAAATCTAAACCTAAAATCTAAACCTGAAATCTAAACTTAACCCCAAATCTAAACCTAAAATCTAAATCTAACCCCAAATCTAAACCGAAAATCTAAACCTAACCCCAAATCTAAACCGAAAATCTAAACCTAACCGCAAATCTAAACCTAAAATCTAAACCTAACCCCAAATCTAAACCTAACCCCAAATCTAAACCTAAAATCTAAACCTAATTCCAAATCTAAACCTAAAATCTAAACCTAACCCCAAATCTAATCCTAACCCCAAATCTAAACCGAAAATCTAAGCCTAACCCCAAATCTAAACCTAAAATCTAAACATAACCCCAAATCTAAACCTAAAATCTAAACCTAACCCCAAATCTAAAACTAACCCCAAATCTAAACCTAAAATCTAAACCTAACCCCAAATCTAAACCTAAAATCTAAACCTAACCCCAAATCTAAACCTAACCCCAAATCTAAACCTAAAATCTAAACCTAATTCCAAATCTAAACCTAAAATCTAAACCTAACCCCAAATCTAATCCTAACCCCAAATCTAAACCGAAAATCTAAGCCTAACCCCAAATCTAAACCTAAAATCTAAACATAACCCCAAATCTAAACCTAAAATCTAAACCTAACCCCAAATCTAAAACTAACCCCAAATCTAAACCTAAAATCTAAACCTAACCCCAAATCTAAACCTAAAATCTAAACCTAACCCCAAATCTAAACCTAACCCCAAATCTAAACCTAACCCCAAATCTAAACCTAAAATCTAAACCTAACCCCAAATCTAAACCTAAAATCTAAACCTAACCCCAAATCTAAACCTAACCCCAAATCTAAACCTAAGCCCAAATCTAAACCTAAAATCTAAACCTAACCCCAAATCTAAACCTAAAATCTAAACCTAACCCGAAATCTAAACCTAACCCCTAACCTAACCCCAAATCTAAACCTAACCCCAAATCTAACCCCAAATCTAAACCTAACCCCAAATCTAAACCTAAAATCTAAACCTAAAATCTAAACGTAACCTAAAATCTAAACCTAACCCCAAATCTAAACCTAAAATCTAACCCTAACCTAAAATCTAAACCTAACCCCAAATCTAAACCTAAAATCTAAACCTAACCCGAAATCTAAACCTAACCCCAAACGTAACCCCAAATCTAAACCTAACCCCAAATCTAACCCCAAATCTAAACCTAACCCCAAATCTAAACCTAAAATCTAAACCTAACCTAAAATCTAAACCTAACCCCAAATCTAAACCTAAAATCTAACCCTAACCCCAAATTTAAACCTAACCCCAAATGTAAACCTAAAATCTAAACCTAACCCCAAATATAAACCTAACCCCAAATCTAAACCTAAAATCTAAACCTAACCCCAAATCTAAACCTAAAATCTAAACCTAACCCCAAATCTAAACCTAAAATTTAAGCCTAACCCCAAATCTAAACCTAAAATCTAAACCTAAGCCCAAATCTAAACCTAACCCCAAATCTAAACCTAACCCCAAATCTAAACCTAAAATCTAAACCTAAAATCTAAACCTAACCTTAAATCCAAACCTAAAATCTAAACCTAACCCCAAATCTAAACCTAAACCCAAACCTAACCCCAAATCTAAACCTAACCCCAAATCTAAACCTAAAATCTAAACCTAACCCCAAATCTAAACCTAAAATCTAAACCTAAAATCTAAACCTAACCTCAAATCTAAACCTAACCCCAAATCTAAACCTAAAATCTAAACCTAACCCCAAATCTAAACCTAACCCCAAATCTAAACCTAACCCCAAATCTAAACCTAAAATCTAAACCTAACCCCAAATCTAAACCTAAAATCTAAACCTAACCCCATACCTAAACCTAAAATCTAAACCTAACCCCAAATCTAAACCTAAAATCTAAACCTAACCTAAAATCTAAACCTAACCCCAAATCTAAACCTAAAATCTAAACCTAACCCCAAATCTAAACCTAAAATCTAAACCTAACCCCAAATCTAAACCGAAAACCTAAACCTAACCCCAAATCCAAACCGAAAATCTAAACCTAACCCCAAATCTAAACCTAAAATCTAAACCTAAAATCTAAACCTAACCTAAAATCTAAACCTAACCCCAAATCTAAACCTAAAATCTAACCCTAACCCCAAATCTAAACCTAACCCCAAATCTAAACCTAAAATCTAAACCTAACCCCAAATCTAAACCTAACCCCAAATCTAAACCTAAAATCTAAACCTAACCCCAAATCTAAACCTAAAATTTAAGCCTAACCCCAAATCTAAACCTAAAATCTAAACCTAACCCCAAATCTAAACCGAAAATCTAAACCTAACCCCAAATCTAAACCTAACCCCAAATCTAAACCTAAAATCTAAACCTAACCCCAAATCTAAACCTAAAATCTAAACGTAACCCCAAATCTAAACGTAACCCCAAATCTAAACCTAACCCCAAATCTAAACCTAAAATCTAAACCTAACCCCAAATCTAAACCTAAAATCTAAACCTAACCCCAAATCTAAACCTAACCCCAAATCTAAACCTAAAATCTAAACCTAACCCCAAATCTAAACCTAACCCCAAATCTAAACCTAAAATCTAAACCTAACCCCAAATCTAAACCTAAAATCTAAACCTAACCCAAATCTAAACCTAACCCCAAATCTAAACCTAAAATCTAAACCTAACCCCAAATCTAAACCTAAAATCTAAACCTAACCCCAAATCCAAACCTAAAATCTAAACCTAACCCCAAATCTAAACCTAAAATCTAAACCTAACCCGAAATCTAAACCTAACCCCAAATATAAACCTAAAATCTAAACCTAACCCCAAATCTAAACCTAAAATCTAAACCTAACCCCAAATCTAAACCTAACCCGAAATCTAAACCTAACCCCAAATCTAAACCTAAAATCTAAACCTAAAATCTAAACCTAACCCCATACCTAAACCTAAAATCTAAACCTAACCCCAAATCTAAACCTGAAATCTAAACCTAACCTAAAATCTAAACCTAACCCCAAATCTAAACCTAAAATCTAAACCTAACCCCAAACCTAACCCCAAATCTAAACCTAACCCCAAATCTAAACCTAAAATCTAAACCTAACCCCATACCTAAACCTAAAATCTAAACCTAACCCCAAATCTAAACCTAAAATCTAAACCTAACCCCATACCTAAACCTAAAATCTAAACCTAACCCCAAATCTAAACGTAAAATCTAAACCTAACCCCAAATCTAAACCTAAAATCTAAACCTAGCCCCAAAGCTAAACCTAAAATCTAAACCTAACCCCAAATCTAAACCTAAAATCTAAACCTAACCCCAAATCTAAACCGAAAACCTAAACCTAACCCCAAATCCAAACCGAAAATCTAAACCTAACCCCAAATCTAAACCTAAAATCTAAACCTAAAATCTAAACCTAACCTAAAATCTAAACCTAACCCCAAATCTAAACCTAAAATCTAACCCTAACCCCAAATCTAAACCTAACCCCAAATCTAAACCTAAAATCTAAACCTAACCCCAAATCTAAACCTAACCCCAAATCTAAACCTAAAATCTAAACCTAACCCCAAATCTAAACCTAAAATTTAAGCCTAACCCCAAATCTAAACCTAAAATCTAAACCTAACCCCAAATCTAAACCGAAAATCTAAACCTAACCCCAAATCTAAACCTAACCCCAAATCTAAACCTAAAATCTAAACCTAACCCCAAATCTAAACCTAAAATCTAAACGTAACCCCAAATCTAAACGTAACCCCAAATCTAAACCTAACCCCAAATCTAAACCTAAAATCTAAACCTAACCCCAAATCTAAACCTAAAATCTAAACCTAACCCCAAATCTAAACCTAACCCCAAATCTAAACCTAAAATCTAAACCTAACCCCAAATCTAAACCTAACCCCAAATCTAAACCTAAAATCTAAACCTAACCCCAAATCTAAACCTAAAATCTAAACCTAACCCAAATCTAAACCTAACCCCAAATCTAAACCTAAAATCTAAACCTAACCCCAAATCTAAACCTAAAATCTAAACCTAACCCCAAATCCAAACCTAAAATCTAAACCTAACCCCAAATCTAAACCTAAAATCTAAACCTAACCCCAAATCTAAACCTAACCCCAAATCTAAACCTAAAATCTAAACCTAACCCCAAATCTAAACCTAAAATCTAAACCTAACCCCAAATCTAAACCTAACCCGAAATCTAAACCTAACCCCAAATCTAAACCTAAAATCTAAACCTAACCCCAAATCTAAACCTAAAATCTAAACCTAAAATCTAAACCTAACCCCAAATCTAAACCTAACCCGAAATCTAAACCTAACCCCAAACCTAACCCCAAATCTAAACCTAACCCCAAATCTAAACCTAAAATCTAAACCTAACCCCAAATCTAAACCTAAAATCTAAACCTAAAATCTAAACCTAACCCCAAATCTAAACCTAACCCCAAATCTAAACCTAACCCCAAATCTAAACCTAAAATCTAAACCTAACCCCATACCTAAACCTAAAATCTAAACCTAACCCCAAATCTAAGCCTAAAATCTAAACCTAACCTAAAATCTAAACCTAACCCCAAATCTAAACCTAAAATCTAAACCTAACCCCAAATCTAAACCTAACCCCAAATCTAAACCTAAAATCTAAACCTAACCCCAAATCTAAACCTAATATCTAAACCTAAAATCTAAACCTAACCCCAAATCTAAACCTAAAATCTAAACCTAACCCCAAATCTAAACCGAAAACCTAAACCTAACCCCAAATCTAAACCGAAAATCTAAACCTAACCCCAAATCTAAACCTAAAATCTAAACCTAAAATCTAAACCTAACCCCAAATCTAAACCTAAAATCTAACCCTAACCCCAAATCTAAACCTAACCCCAAATCTAAACCTAAAATCTAAACCTAACCCCAAATCTAAACCTAACCCCAAATCTAAACGTAACCCCAAATCTAAACCTAAAATCTAAACCTAACCCGAAATCTAAACCTAACCCCAAACCTAACCCCAAATCTAAACCTAAAATCTAAACCTAACCTAAAATCTAAACCTAACCCCAAATCTAAACCTAAAATCTAAACCTAACCCCAAATCTAAACCTAAAATCTAAACCTAACCCCAAATCTAAACCTAAAATCTAAACTAAAATCTAAACCTAACCCCAAATCTAAACCTAAAATCTAAACCTAACCCCAAATCTAAACCTAACCCCAAATCTAAACCTAAAATCTAAACCTAATTCCAAATCTAAACCTAAAATCTAAACCTAACCCCAAATCTAATCCTAACCCCAAATCTAAACCGAAAATCTAAACCTAACCCCAAATCTAAACCTAAAATCTAAACATAACCCCAAATCTAAACCTAAAATCTAAACCTAACCCCAAATCTAAACCTAACCCCAAATCTAAACCTAAAATTTAAACCTAACCCCAAATCTAAACCTAAAATCTAAACCTAACCCCAAATCTAAACCTAACCCCAAATCTAAACCTAACCCCAAATCTAAACCTAAAATCTAAACCTAACCCCAAATCTAAACCTAAAATCTAAACCTAACCCCAAATCTAAACCTAACCCCAAATCTAAACCTAAGCCCAAATCTAAACCTAAAATCTAAACCTAACCCCAAATCTAAACCTAAAATCTAAACCTAACCCGAAATCTAAACCTAACCCCTAACCTAACCCCAAATCTAAACCTAACCCCAAATCTAACCCCAAATCTAAACCTAACCCCAAATCTAAACCTAAAATCTAAACCTAAAATCTAAACCTAACCTAAAATCTAAACCTAACCCCAAATCTAAACCTAAAATCTAACCCTAACCTAAAATCTAAACCTAACCCCAAATCTAAACCTAAAATCTAAACCTAACCCGAAATCTAAACCTAACCCCAAACGTAACCCCAAATCTAAACCTAACCCCAAATCTAACCCCAAATCTAAACCTAACCCCAAATCTAAACCTAAAATCTAAACCTAACCTAAAATCTAAACCTAACCCCAAATCTAAACCTAAAATCTAACCCTAACCCCAAATTTAAACCTAACCCCAAATGTACACCTAAAATCTAAACCTAACCCCAAATATAAACCTAACCCCAAATCTAAACCTAAAATCTAAACCTAACCCCAAATCTAAACCTAAAATCTAAACCTAACCCCAAATCTAAACCTAACCCCAAATCTAAACCTAAAATCTAAACCTAACCCGAAATCTAAACCTAACCCCAAACCTAACCCCAAATCTAAACCTAACCCCAAATCAAAACCTAAAATCTAAACCTAACCCCAAATATAAACCTAAAATCTAAACCTAAAATCTAAACCTAACCCCAAATCTAAACCTAAAATCTAACCCTAACCCCAAATCTAAACCTAAAATCTAAACCTAACCCCAAATCTAAACCTAACCCCAAATCTAAACGTAACCCCAAATCTAAACCTAAAATCTAAACCTAACCCGAAATCTAAACCTAACCCCAAACCTAACCCCAAATCTAAACCTAAAATCTAAACCTAACCTAAAATCTAAACCTAACCCCAAATCTAAACCTAAAATCTAAACCTAACCCCAAATCTAAACCTAAAATCTAAACCTAACCCCAAATCTAAACCTAAAATCTAAACTAAAATCTAAACCTAACCCCAAATCTAAACCTAAAATCTAAACCTAACCCCAAATCTAAACCGAAAATCTAAACCTAACCCCAAATCTAAACCTAAAATCTAAACCTAAAATCTAAACCTAACCCCAAATCTAAACCGAAAATCTAAACCTAACCCCAAATCTAAACCGAAAACCTAAACCTAACCCCAAACCTAACCCGAAATCTAAACCTAACCCCAAACCTAACCCCAAATCTAAACCTAAAATCTAACCCTAACCCCAAATCTAAACCTAACCCCAAATCTAAACCTAAAATCTAAACCTAACCCCAAATCTAAACCTAAAATTTAAACCTAATCCCAAATCTAAACCTAAAATCTAAACCTAAGCCCAAATCTAAACCTAACCCCAAATCTAAACCTAACCCCAAATCTAAACCGAAAATCTAAACCTAACCCCAAATCTAAACCTAAAATCTAAACCTAACCCCAAATCTAAACCTAAAATCTAAACGTAACCCCAAATCTAAACCTAACCCCAAATCTAAACCTAAAATCTAAACCTAACCCCAAATCTAAACCTAAAATCTAAACCTAACCCCAAATCTAAACGTAACCCCAAATCTAAACCTAAAATCTAAACCTAACCCCAAATCTAAACCTAAAATCTAAACCTAACCCCAAATCTAAACCTAACCCCAAATCTAAACCTAAAATCTAAACCTAACCCCAAATCTAAACCTAAAATCTAAACCTAACCCCAAATCCAAACCTAAAATCTAAACCTAACCCCAAATCTAAACCTAAAATCTAAACCTAACCCCAAATCTAAACCTAACCCCAAATCTAAACCTAAAATCTAAACCTAACCCCAAATCTAAACCTAACCCCAAATCTAAACCTAACCCCAAATCTAAACCTAAAATCTAAACCTGACCCCATACCTAAACCTAAAATCTAAACCTAACCCCAAATCTAAACCTAAAATCTAAACCTAACCTAAAATCTAAACCTAACCCCAAATCTAAACCTAAAATCTAAACCTAAAATCTAAACTTAACCCCAAATCTAAACCTAAAATCTAAACCTAACCCCAAATCTAAACCGAAAATCTAAACCTAACCCCAAATCTAAACCGAAAATCTAAACCTAACCGCAAATCTAAACCTAAAATCTAAACCTAAAATCTAAACCTAAAATCTAAACTTAACCTAAAATCTAAACCTAACCCCAAATCTAAACCTAAAATCTAAACCTAACCCCAAATCTAAACCTAACCCCAAATCTAAACCTAAAATCTAAACCTAATTCCAAATCTAAACCTAAAATCTAAACCTAACCCCAAATCTAATCCTAACTCCAAATCTAAACCGAAAATCTAAACCTAACCCCAAATCTAAACCTAAAATCTAAACATAACCCCAAATCTAAACCTAAAATCTAAACCTAACCCCAAATCTAAACCTAACCCCAAATCTAAACCTAAAATCTAAACCTAACCCCAAATCTAAACCTAAAATCTAAACCTAACCCCAAATCTAAACCTAACCCCAAATCTAAACCTAACCCCAAATCTAAACCTAAAATCTAAACCTAACCCCAAATCTAAACCTAAAATCTAAACCTAACCCCAAATCTAAACCTAACCCCAAATCTAAACCTAAGCCCAAATCTAAACCTAAAATCTAAACCTAACCCCAAATCTAAACCTAAAATCTAAACCTAACCCGAAATCTAAACCTAACCCCTAACCTAACCCCAAATCTAAACCTAACCCCAAATCTAACCCCAAATCTAAACCTAACCCCAAATCTAAACCTAAAATCTAAACCTAAAATCTAAACCTAACCTAAAATCTAAACCTAACCCCAAATCTAAACCTAAAATCTAACCCTAACCTAAAATCTAAACCTAACCCCAAATCTAAACCTAAAATCTAACCCTAACCCGAAATCTAAACCTAACCCCAAACGTAACCCCAAATCTAAACCTAACCCCAAATCTAACCCCAAATCTAAACCTAACCCCAAATCTAAACCTAAAATCTAAACCTAACCTAAAATCTAAACCTAACCCCAAATCTAAACCTAAAATCTAACCCTAACCCCAAATTTAAACCTAACCCCAAATGTAAACCTAAAATCTAAACCTAACCCCAAATATAAACCTAACCCCAAATCTAAACCTAAAATCTAAACCAAACCCCAAATCTAAACCTAAAATCTAAACCTAACCCCAAATCTAAACCTAAAATTTAAGCCTAACCCCAAATCTAAACCTAAAATCTAAACCTAAGCCCAAATCTAAACCTAACCCCAAATCTAAACCTAACCCCAAATCTAAACCTAAAATCTAAACCTAACCCCAAATCTAAACCTAAAATCTAAACCTAACCCCAAATCTAAACCTAACCCCAAATCTAAACCTAAAATGTAAACCTAACCCCAAATCTAAACCTAAAATCTAAACCTAACCCCAAATCTAAACCTAAAATCTAAACCTGACCCGAAATCTAAACCTAACCCCAAAACTAACCCCAAATCTAAACCTAAAATCTAAACCTAAAATCTAAACCTAACCTAAAATCTAAACGTAACCCCAAATCTAAACCTAAAATCTAACCCTAACCCCAAATCTAAACCTAACCCCAAATCTAAACCTAAAATCTAAACCTAACCCCAAATCTAAACCTAACCCCAAATCTAAACCTAAAATCTAAACCTAACCCCAAATCTAAACCTAAAATCTAAACCTAACCCCAAATCTAAACCTAAAATTTAAGCCTAACCCCAAATCTAAACCTAAAATCTAAACCTAAGCCCAAATCTAAACCTAACCCCAAATCTAAACCTAAAATCTAAACCTAACCCCAAATCTAAACGTAAAATTTAAGCCTAACCCCAAATCTAAACCTAAAATCTAAACCTAACCCCAAATCTAAACCTAACCCCAAATCTAAACCTAACCCCAAATCTAAACCGAAAATCTAAACCTAACCCCAAATCTAAACCTAAAATCTAAACCTAACCCCAAATCTAAACCTAACCCCAAATCTAAACCTAAAATCTAAACCTAACCCCAAATCTAAACCTAAAATCTAAACGTAACCCCAAATCTAAACCTAAAATCTAAACGTAACCCCAAATCTAAACCTAACCCCAAATCTAAACCTAAAATCTAAACCTAACCCCAAATCTAAACCTAAAATCTAAACCTAACCCCAAATCTAAACCTAACCCCAAATCTAAACCTAAAATCTAAACCTAACCCCAAATCTAAACCAAAAATCTAAACCTAATCCCAAATCTAAACCTAACTCCAAATCTAACCCTAAATCTAAACCTAACCCCAAATCTAAACCTAAAATCTAAACCTAACCCCAAATCTAAAGCTAGCCCCAAATCTAAACCTAAAATCTAAACCTAACCCCAAATCTAAACCTACAATCTAAACCTAACCCCAAATCTAAACCTAACCTCAATCTAAACCTAAAATCTAAACCTAACCCCAAATCTAAACCTAAAATCTAAACCTAACACCAAATCTAAACCTAACCCCAAATCTAAACCTGAAATCTAAACCTAACCCCAAATCTAAACCTAAAATCTAAACCTAACCCCAAATCTAAACCTAACCCCAAATCTAAACCTAAAATCTAAACCTAACCTCAAATCTAAAGCAAAAATCTAAACCTAACCCCAAATCTAAACCTAACCCCAAATCTGAACCTAAAATCTCAACCTAACCCCAAATCTAAACCTAAAATCTAAACCTAACCCCAAATCTAAACCTAACCCCAAATCTAAACCTAAAATCTAAACCTAAGCCCAAATCTAAACCAAAAATCTAAACCTAACCCCAAATCTAAACCTAACTCCAAATCTAACCCTAAATCTAAACCTAACCCCAAATCTAAACCTAAAATCTAAACCTAACCCCAAATCTAAGCCTAGCCCCAAATCTAAACCTAAAATCTAAACCTAACCCCAAATCTAAACCTAAAATCTAAACCTAACCCCAAATCTAAACCTACAATCTAAACCTAACCCCAAATCTAAACCTAACCTCAATCTAAACCTAAAATCTAAACCTAACCCCAAATCTAAACCTAAAATCTAAACCTAACCCCAAATCTATACCTAGCCCCAAATCTAAACCTAAAATCTAAACCTAACCCCAAATCTAAACCTAAAATCTAAACCTAACCCCAAATCTAAACCTAAAATCTAAACCTAACCCCAAATCTAAACCTAACCTCAATCTAAACCTAAAATCTAAACCTAACCCCAAATCTAAACCTAAAATCTAAACCTAACACCAAATCTAAACCTAACCCCAAATCTAAACCTGAAATCTAAACCTAACCCCAAATCTAAACCTAAAATCTAAACCTAACCCCAAATCTAAACCTAACCCCAAATCTAAACCTAAAATCTAAACCTAACCCCAAATCTAAAGCAAAAATCTAAACCTAACCCCAAATCTAAACCTAACCCCAAATCTGAACCTAAAATCTCAACCTAACCCCAAGTCTAAACCTAAAATCTAAACCTAACCCCAAATCTAAACCTAACCCCAAATCTAAACCTAAAATCTAAACCTAACCCCAAATCTAAACCTAATCCCAAATCTAAACCTAAAATCTAAACCTAACACCAAATCTAAACCTAACCCCAAATCTAAACCTAAAATCTAAACCTAACCCCAAATCTAAACCTAACCCCAAATCTAAACCGAAAATCTAAACCTAACCCCAAATCTAAACCTAAAATCTAAACCTAACCCCAAATCTAAACCTAACTCCAAATCTAACCCTAAATCTAAACCTAACCCCAAATCTAAACCTAAAATCTAAACCTAACCCCAAATCTAAACCTAGCCCCAAATCTAAACCTAAAATCTAAACCTAACCCCAAATCTAAACCAAAAATCTAAACCTAACCCCAAATCTAAACCTAAAATCTAAACCTAACCCCAAATCCAAACCTAACCCCAGATCTAAACCTAAAATCTAAACCTAACCCCAAATCTAAACCTAACCCCAAATCTAAACCTAAAATCTAAACCTAACCCCAAATCTAAACCTAAAATCTAAACCTAACCCCAAATCTAAACCTAACCCCAAATCTAAACCTAAAATCTAAACCTAACCCCAAATCTAAACCTAAAATCTAAACCTAACCCCAAATCTAAACCCCAAATCTAAACCTAACCCCAAATCTAAACCCCAAATCTAAACCTAAAATCTAAACCTAACCCCAAATCTAAACCTAACCCCAAATCTAAACCTAAAATCTAAACCTAACCCCAAATCTAAACCTAAAATCTAAACCTAACCCCAAATCTAAACCTAAAATCTAAACCTAACCCCAAATCTAAACCTAAAATCTAAACCTAACCCCAAATCTAAACCTAACCCCAAATCTAAACCTAAAATCTAAACCTAACCCCAAATCTAAACCTAAAATCTAAACCTAACACCAAATCTAAACCTAACCCCAAATCTAAACCTAAAATGTAAACCTAACCCCAAATCTAAACCTAAAATCTAAACCTAACCCCAAATCTAAACCTAACCCCAAATCTAAACCTAAAATCTAAACCTAACCCCAAATCTAAATCTAAAATCTAAACCTAACCCCAAATCTAAACCTAAAATCTAAACCTAACCCCAAATCTAAACCCCAAATCTAAACCTAACCCCAAATCTAAACCCCAAATCTAAACCTAACCCCAAATCTAAACCTAAAATCTAAACCTAACCCCAAATCTAAACCTAACCCCAAATCTAAACCTAAAATCTAAACCTAACCCCAAATCTAAACCTAAAATCTAAACCTAACCCCAAATCTAAACCTAAACCCAAATCAAAACCTAACCCCAAATCTAAACCTAAAATCTAAACCTAACCCCAAATCTAAACCTAAAATCTAAACCTAACCCCAAATCTAAACCCCAAATCTAAACCTAACCCCGAATCTAAACCTAACCCCAAATCTAAAACTAAAATCTAAACCTAACCCTAAATCTAAACCTAAAATCTAAACCTAAAATCTAAACCTAACCCCAAATCTAAACCTAAAATCTAAACCTAACCCCAAATCTAAACCTAACCCCAAATCTAAACCTAAAATCTAAACCTAACCCCAAATCTAAACCTAACCCCAAATCTAAACCTAAAATCTAAACCTAACCCCAAATCTAAACCTAAAATCTA
Source organism: Patagioenas fasciata (assembly GCF_037038585.1). Lineage (NCBI taxonomy): Eukaryota > Metazoa > Chordata > Aves > Columbiformes > Columbidae > Patagioenas > Patagioenas fasciata. Next base: position 445,560 of record NW_027288772.1, on the reverse strand, counting down.
AACCTAACCCCAAATCTAAACCTAAAATCTAAACCTAACCCCAAATCTAAACCTAATCCCAAATCTAAACCTAAAATCTAAACCTAACACCAAATCTAAACCTAACCCCAAATCTAAACCTAAAATCTAAACCTAACCCCAAATATAAACCAAAAATCTAAACCTAACCCCAAATCTAAACCTAACTCCAAATCTAACCCTAAATCTAAACCTAACCCCAAATCTAAACCTAAAATCTAAACCTAACCCCAAATCTAAACCTAGCCCCAAATCTAAACCTAAAATCTAAACCTAACCCCAAATCTAAACCTAAAATCTAAACCTAACCCCAAATCTAAACCTACAATCTAAACCTAACCCCAAATCTAAACCTAACCTCAATCTAAACCTAAAATCTAAACCTAACCCCAAATCTAAACCTAAAATCTAAACCTAACCCCAAATCTAAACCTAGCCCCAAATCTAAACCTAAAATCTAAACCTAACCCCAAATCTAAACCTAAAATCTAAACCTAACCCCAAATCTAAACCTACAATCTAAACCTAACCCCAAATCTAAACCTAACCTCAATCTAAACCTAAAATCTAAACCTAACCCCAAATCTAAACCTAAAATCTAAACCTAACACCAAATCTAAACCTAACCCCAAATCTAAACCTGAAATCTAAACCTAACCCCAAATCTAAACCTAAAATCTAAACCTAACCCCAAATCTAAACCTAACCCCAAATCTAAACCTAAAATCTAAACCTAACCCCAAATCTAAAGCAAAAATCTAAACCTAACCCCAAATCTAAACCTAACCCCAAATCTGAACCTAAAATCTCAACCTAACCCCAAGTCTAAACCTAAAATCTAAACCTAACCCCAAATCTAAACCTAACCCCAAATCTAAACCTAAAATCTAAACCTAACCCCAAATCTAAACCTAATCCCAAATCTAAACCTAAAATCTAAACCTAACACCAAATCTAAACCTAACCCCAAATCTAAACCTAAAATCTAAACCTAACCCCAAATCTAAACCTAACCCCAAATCTAAACCGAAAATCTAAACCTAACCCCAAATCTAAACCTAAAATCTAAACCTAACCCCAAATCTAAACCTAACTCCAAATCTAACCCTAAATCTAAACCTAACCCCAAATCTAAACCTAAAATCTAAACCTAACCCCAAATCTAAACCTAGCCCCAAATCTAAACCTAAAATCTAAACCTAACCCCAAATCTAAACCAAAAATCTAAACCTAACCCCAAATCTAAACCTAAAATCTAAACCTAACCCCAAATCTAAACCTAAAATCTAAACCTAACCCCAAATCCAAACCTAACCCCAGATCTAAACCTAAAATCTAAACCTAACCCCAAATCTAAACCTAACCCCAAATCTAAACCTAAAATCTAAACCTAACCCCAAATCTAAACCTAAAATCTAAACCTAACCCCAAATCTAAACCTAACCCCAAATCTAAACCTAAAATCTAAACCTAACCCCAAATCTAAACCTAAAATCTAAACCTAACCCCAAATCTAAACCTAACCCCATATCTAAACCGAAAATCTAAACCTAAACCCAAATCTAAACCTAAAATCTAAATCTAACCCCAAATCTAAACCCCAAATCTAAACCTAACCCCAAATCTAAACCCCAAATCTAAACCTAAAATCTAAACCTAACCCCAAATCTAAACCTAACCCCAAATCTAGACCTAAAATCTAAACCTAACCCCAAATCTAAACCTAAAATCTAAACCTAACACCAAATCTAAACCTAACCCCAAATCTAAACCTAAAATGTAAACCTAACCCCAAATCTAAACCTAAAATCTAAACCTAACCCCAAATCTAAACCTAACCCCAAATCTAAACCTAAAATCTAAACCTAACCCCAAATCTAAATCTAAAATCTAAACCTAACCCCAAATCTAAACCTAAAATCTAAACCTAACCCCAAATCTAAACCCTAAATCTAAACCTAACCCCAAATCTAAACCCCAAATCTAAACCTAACCCCAAATCTAAACCTAAAATCTAAACCTAACCCCAAATCTAAACCTAACCCCAAATCTAAACCTAAAATCTAAACCTAACCCCAAATCTAAACCTAAACCCAAATCAAAACCTAACCCCAAATCTAAACCTAAAATCTAAACCTAACCCCAAATCTAAACCCCAAATCTAAACCTAACGCCGAATCTAAACCTAACCCCAAATCTAAAACTAAAATCTAAACCTAACCCTAAATCTAAACCTAAAATCTAAACCTAAAATCTAAACCTAACCCCAAATCTAAACCTAAAATCTAAACCTAACCCCAAATCTAAACCTAACCCCAAATCTAAACCTAAAATCTAAACCTAACCCCAAATCTAAACCTAACCCCAAATCTAAACCTAAAATCTAAACCTAACCCCAAATCTAAACCTAAAATCTAAACCTAACCCCAAATCTAAACCTAAAATCTAAACCTAACCCCAAATCTAAACCTAAAATCTAAACCTAACCCCAAATCTAAACCTAATCCCAAATCTAAACCTAAAATCTAAACCTAACCCCAAATCTAAACCTAACCCCAAATCTAAACCTAAAATCTAAACCTAACCCCAAATATAAACCTAAAATCTAAACCTAACCCCAAATGTAAACCAAAAATCTAAACCTAACCCCAAATCTAAACCTAAAATCTAAACCTAACCCCAAATCTAAACCTAACCCCAAATCTAAACCTAAAATCTAAACCTAACCCCAAATCTAAACCTAAAATCTAAACCTAACACCAAATCTACACCTAACCCCAAATCTAAACCTAAAATGTAAACCTAACCCCAAATCTAAACCTAAAATCTAAACCTAACCCCAAATCTAAACCTAACCCCAAATCTAAACCTAAAATCTAAACCTAACCCCAAATCTAAATCTAAAATCTAAACCTAACCCCAAATCTAAACCTAAAATCTAAACCTAACCCCAAATCTAAACCCCAAATCTAAACCTAACCCCAAATCTAAACCCCAAATCTAAACCTAACCCCAAATCTAAACCTAAAATCTAAACCTAACCCCAAATCTAAACCTAACCCCAAATCTAAACCTAAAATCTAAACCTAACCCCAAATCTAAACCTAAAATCTAAACCTAACCCCAAATCTAAACCTAAACCCAAATCAAAACCTAACCCCAAATCTAAACCTAAAATCTAAACCTAACCCCAAATCTAAACCTAAAATCTAAACCTAACCCCAAATCTAAACCCCAAATCTAAACCTAACCCCGAATCTAAACCTAACCCCAAATCTAAAACTAAAATCTAAACCTAACCCTAAATCTAAACCTAAAATCTAAACCTAAAATCTAAACCTAACCCCAAATCTAAACCTAAAATCTAAACCTAACCCCAAATCTAAACCTAACCCCAAATCTAAACCTAAAATCTAAAACTAACCCCAAATCTAAACCTAACCCCAAATCTAAACCTAAAATCTAAACCTAACCCCAAATCTAAACCTAAAATCTAAACCTAACCCCAAATCTAAACCTAAAATCTAAACCTAACCCCAAATCTAAACCTAATCCCAAATCTAAACCTAAAATCTAAACCTAACACCAAATCTAAACCTAACCCCAAATCTAAACCTAAAATCTAAACCTAACCCCAAATATAAACCAAAAATCTAAACCTAACCCCAAATCTAAACCTAACTCCAAATCTAACCCTAAATCTAAACCTAACCCCAAATCTAAACCTAAAATCTAAACCTAACCCCAAATCTAAACCTAGCCCCAAATCTAAACCTAAAATCTAAACCTAACCCCAAATCTAAACCTAAAATCTAAACCTAACCCCAAATCTAAACCTACAATCTAAACCTAACCCCAAATCTAAACCTAACCTCAATCTAAACCTAAAATCTAAACCTAACCCCAAATCTAAACCTAAAATCTAAACCTAACCCCAAATCTAAACCTAGCCCCAAATCTAAACCTAAAATCTAAACCTAACCCCAAATCTAAACCTAAAATCTAAACCTAACCCCAAATCTAAACCTACAATCTAAACCTAACCCCAAATCTAAACCTAACCTCAATCTAAACCTAAAATCTAAACCTAACCCCAAATCTAAACCTAAAATCTAAACCTAACACCAAATCTAAACCTAACCCCAAATCTAAACCTGAAATCTAAACCTAACCCCAAATCTAAACCTAAAATCTAAACCTAACCCCAAATCTAAACCTAACCCCAAATCTAAACCTAAAATCTAAACCTAACCCCAAATCTAAAGCAAAAATCTAAACCTAACCCCAAATCTAAACCTAACCCCAAATCTGAACCTAAAATCTCAACCTAACCCCAAGTCTAAACCTAAAATCTAAACCTAACCCCAAATCTAAACCTAACCCCAAATCTAAACCTAAAATCTAAACCTAACCCCAAATCTAAACCTAATCCAAATCTAAACCTAAAATCTAAACCTAACACCAAATCTAAACCTAACCCCAAATCTAAACCTAAAATCTAAACCTAACCCCAAATCTAAACCTAACCCCAAATCTAAACCGAAAATCTAAACCTAACCCCAAATCTAAACCTAAAATCTAAACCTAACCCCAAATCTAAACCTAACTCCAAATCTAACCCTAAATCTAAACCTAACCCCAAATCTAAACCTAAAATCTAAACCTAACCCCAAATCTAAACCTAGCCCCAAATCTAAACCTAAAATCTAAACCTAACCCCAAATCTAAACCAAAAATCTAAACCTAACCCCAAATCTAAACCTAAAATCTAAACCTAACCCCAAATCTAAACCTAAAATCTAAACCTAACCCCAAATCCAAACCTAACCCCAGATCTAAACCTAAAATCTAAACCTAACCCCAAATCTAAACCTAACCCCAAATCTAAACCTAAAATCTAAACCTAACCCCAAATCTAAACCTAAAATCTAAACCTAACCCCAAATCTAAACCTAACCCCAAATCTAAACCTAAAATCTAAACCTAACCCCAAATCTAAACCTAAAATCTAAACCTAACCCCAAATCTAAACCTAACCCCAAATCTAAACCTAAAATCTAAACCTAACCCCAAATCTAAACCTAATCCCAAATCTAAACCTAAAATCTAAACCTAACACCAAATCTAAACCTAACCCCAAATCTAAACCTAAAATCTAAACCTAACCCCAAATCTAAACCTAACCCCAAATCTAAACCTAAAATCTAAACCTAACCCCAAATCTAAACCAAAAATCTAAACCTAACCCCAAATCTAAACCTAACTCCAAATCTAACCCTAAATCTAAACCTAACCCCAAATCTAAACCTAAAATCTAAACCTAACCCCAAATCTAAACCTAGCCCCAAATCTAAACCTAAAATCTAAACCTAACCCCAAATCTAAACCAAAAATCTAAACCTAACCCCAAATCTAAACCTAAAATCTAAACCTAACCCCAAATCTAAACCTAACCCCAAATCTAAACCTAAAATCTAAACCTAACACCAAATCTAAACCTAACCCCAAATCTAAACCTAAAATCTAAACCTAACCCCAAATCTAAACCTAAAATCTAAATCTAACCCCAAATCTAAACCTAAAATCTAAACCTAACCCCAAATCTAAACCTAACCCCAAATCTAACCCCAAATCTAAACCTAACCCCAAATCTAACCCCAAATCTAAACCTAACCCCAAATCTAAACCTAAAATCTAAACCTAACCCTAAATCTAAACCTAACCCCAAATCTAAACCTAACCCCAAATCTAAACCTAAAATCTAAACCTAACCCCAAATCTAAACCTAAAATCTAAACCTAACCCCAAATCTAAACCTAACCCCAAATCTAATCCTAACTCCAAATCTAACCCTAAATCTAAACCTAACCCCAAATCTAAACCCCAAATCTAAACCTAACCCCAAATATAAACCCCAAATCTAAACCTAACCCCAAATCTAAACCTAAAATCTAAACCTAACCCCAAATCTAAACCCCAAATCTAAACCTAACCCCAAATCTAAACCCCAAATATAAACCTAACCCCAAATCTAAACCTAAAATCTAAACCTAACACCAAATCTAAACCTAAAATCTAAACCTAACCCCAAATCTAAACCTAACCCCAAATCTAAACCAAAAATCTAAACCTAACCCCAAATCTAAACCTAAAATCTAAACCTAACCCCAAATCTAATCCTAACTCCAAATCTAACCCTAAATCTAAACCTAACCCCAAATCTAAACCTAAAATCTAAACCTAACCCCAAATCTAAACCTAACCCCAAATCTAAACCCCAAATCTAAACCTAACCCCAAATCTAAACCTAAAATCTAAACCTAACCCCAAATCTAAACCTAACCCCAAATCTAAACCAAAAATCTAAACCTAACCCCAAATCTAAACCTAAAATCTAAACCTAACCCCAAATCTAAACCTAACCCCAAATCTAATCCTAACTCCAAATCTAACCCTACATCTAAACCTAACCCCAAATCTAAACCTAAAATCTAAACCTAACCCCAAATCTAAACCTAACCCCAAATCTAAACCTAAAATCTAAACCTAACCCCAAATCTAAACCTAACCCCAAATCTAAACCTAAAATCTAAACCTAACCCCAAATCTAAACCTAAAATCTAAACCTAACCCCAAATCTAAACCCCAAATCTAAACCTAACCCCAAATCTAAACCCCAAATCTAAACCTAACCCCAAAACTAAACCTAAAATCTAAACCTAACCCCAAATCTAAACCTAACCCCAAATCTAAACCTAAAATCTAAACCTAACCCCAAATCTAAACCTAAAATCTAAACCTAACCCCAAATCTAAACCTGAAATCTAAACCTAACCCCAAATCTAAACCTAACCCCAAACCTAAAACTAAAATCTAAACCTAACCCTAAATCTAAACCTAAAATCTAAACCTAAAATCTAAACCTAACCCCAAATCTAAACCTAAAATCTAAACCTAACCCCAAATCTAAACCTAACCCCAAACCTAAAACTAAAATCTAAACCTAACCCTAAATCTAAACCTAAAATCTAAACCTAAAATCTAAACCTAACCCCAAATCTAAACCTAAAATCTAAACCTAACCCCAAATCTAAACCTAAAATCTAAACCTAACCCCAAATCTAAACCTAACCCCAAATCTAAACCTAAAATCTAAACCTAACACCAAATCTAAACCTAACCCCAAATCTAAACCTAAAATCTAAACCTAACCCCAAATATAAACCTAAAATCTAAACCTAACCCCAAATCTAAACCAAAAATCTAAACCTAACCCCAAATCTAAACCTAACTCCAAATCTAACCCTAAATCTAAACCTAACCCCAAATCTAAACCTAAAACCTATACCTAACCCCAAATCTAAACCTAGCCCCAAATCTAAACCTAAAATCTAAACCTAACCCCAAATCTAAACCTAAAATCTAAACCTAACCCCAAATCTAAACCTAACCTCAATCTAAACCTAAAATCTAAACCTAACCCCAAATCTAAACCTAAAATCTAAAGCTAACACCAAATCTAAACCTAACCCCAAATCTAAACCTGAAATCTAAAACTAACCCCAAACCTAAACCTAAAATCTAAACCTAACCCCAAATCTAAACCTAACCCCAAATCTAAACCTAAAATCTAAACCTAACCCCAAATCTAAACCTAACCTTAAATCTAAACCTAACCCCAAATCTGAACCTAAAATCTCAACCTAACCCCAAATCTAAACCTAAAATCTAAACCTAACCCCAAATCTAAACCTAAGCCCAAATCTAAACCTAAAATCTAAACCTAACCCCAAATCTAAACCTAATCCCAAATCTAAACCTAAAATCTAAACCTAACACCAAATCTAAACCTAACCCCAAATCTAAACCTAAAATCTAAACCTAACCCCAAATCTAAACCTAACCCCAAATCTAAACCTAAAATCTAAACCTAACCCCAAATCTAAACCAAAAATCTAAACCTAACCCCAAATCTAAACCTAACTCCAAATCGAACCCTAAATCTAAACCTAACCCCAAATCTAAACCTAAAATCTAAACCTAACCCCAAATCTAAACCTAGCCCCAAATCTAAACCTAAAATCTAAACCTAACCCCAAATCTAAACCAAAAATCTAAACCTAACCCCAAATCTAAACCTAAAATCTAAACCTAACCCCAAATCTAAACCTAACCCCAAATCTAAACCTAAAATCTAAACCTAACCCCAAATCTAAACCTAAAATCTAAACCTAACACCAAACCTAAACCTAACCCCAAATCTAAACCTAAAATCTAAACCTAACCCCAAATCTAAACCTAAAATCTAAATCTAACCCCAAATCTAAACCTAAAATCTAAACCTAACCCCAAATCTAAACCTAACCCCAAATCTAAACCTAAAATCTAAACCTAACCCCAAATCTAAACCTAAAATCTAAACCTAACCCCAAATCTAAACCTAACCCCAAATCTAAACCTAAAATCTAAACCTAACCCCAAATCTAAACCTAACCCCAAATCTAAACCTAAAATCTAAACCTAACCCCAAATCTAAACCTAAAATCTAAACCTAACCCCAAATCTAAACCTAAAATCTAAACCTAACCCCAAATCTAAACCTAACCCCAAATCTAAACCTAAAATCTAAACCTAACCCCAAATCTAAACCTAACCCCAAATCTAAACCAAAAATCTAAACCTAACCCCAAATCTAAACCTAAAATCTAAACCTAACCCCAAATCTAAACCTAACCCCAAATCTAATCCTAACACCAAATCTAACCCTAAATCTAAACCTAACCCCAAATCTAAACCCCAAATCTAAACCTAACCACAAATCTAAACCTAAAATCTAAACCTAACCCCAAATCTAAACCTAACCCCAAATCTAAACCAAAAATCTAAACCTAACCCCAAATCTAAACCTAAAATCTAAACCTAACCCCAAATCTAAACCTAACCCCAAATCTAATCCTAACTCCAAATCTAACCCTAAATCTAAACCTAACCCCAAATCTAAACCCCAAATCTAAACCTAACCCCAAATCTAACCCTAAATCTAAACCTAACCCCAAATCTAAACCCCAAATCTAAACCTAACCCCAAATCTAAACCTAAAATCTAAACCTAACCCCAAATCTAAACCAAAAATCTAAACCTAACCCCAAATCTAAACCAAAAATCTAAACCTAACCCCAAATCTAAACCTAAAATCTAAACCTAACCCCAAATCTAATCCTAACTCCAAATCTAACCCTAAATCTAAACCTAACCCCAAATCTAAACCTAAAATCTAAACCTAACCCCAAATCTAAACCTAACCCCAAATCTAAACCTAAAATCTAAACCTAACCCCAAATCTAAACCTAAAATCTAAACCTAACCCCAAATCTGAACCTAACCCCAAATCTAAACCTAAAATCTAAACCTAACCCCAAATCTAAACCTAACCCCAAATCTAAACCTAAAATCTAAACCTAACCCCAAATCTAAACCTAAAATCTAAATCTAACCCCAAATCTAAACCTAAAATCTAAACCTAACCCCAAATCTAAACCTAACCCCAAATCTAAACCTAAAATCTAAACCTAACCCCAAATCTAAACCTAAAATCTAAACCTAACCCCAAATCTAAACCTAAAATCTAAACCTAACACCAAATCTAAACCTAACCCCAAATCTAAACCTGAAATCTAAACCTAACCCCAAACCTAAACCTAAAATCTAAACCTAACCCCAAATCTAAACCTAACCCCAAATCTAAACCTAAAATCTAAACCTAACCCCAAATCTAAACCAAAAATCTAAACCTAACCCCAAATCTAAACCTAACTCCAAATCTAACCCTAAATCTAAACCTAACCCCAAATCTAAACCTAAAATCTAAACCTAACCCCAAATCTAAACCTAGCCCCAAATCTAAACCTAAAATCTAAACCTAACCCCAAATCTAAACCAAAAATCTAAACCTAACCCCAAATCTAAACCTAAAATCTAAACCTAACCCCAAATCTAAACCTAACCCCAAATCTAAACCTAAAATCTAAACCTAACACCAAATCTAAACCTAACCCAAAATCTAAACCTAAAATCTAAACCTAACCCCAAATCTAAACCTAAAATCTAAATCTAACCCCAAATCTAAACCTAAAATCTAAACCTAACCCCAAATCTAAACCTAACCCCAAATCTAAACCTAAAATCTAAACCTAACCCCAAATCTAAACCTAAAATCTAAACCTAACCCCAAATCTAAACCTAACCCCAAATCTAAACCTAAAATCTAAACCTAACCCCAAATCTAAACCTAACCCCAAATCTAAACCTGAAATCTAAACCTAACCCCAAACCTAAACCTAAAATCTAAACCTAACCCCAAATCTAAACCTAACCCCAAATCTAAACCTAAAATCTAAACCTAACCCCAAATCTAAACCAAAAATCTAAACCTAACCCCAAATCTAAACCTAACTCCAAATCTAACCCTAAATCTAAACCTAACCCCAAATCTAAACCTAAAATCTAAACCTAACCCCAAATCTAAACCTAGCCCCAAATCTAAACCTAAAATCTAAACCTAACCCCAAATCTAAACCAAAAATCTAAACCTAACCCCAAATCTAAACCTAAAATCTAAACCTAACCCCAAATCTAAACCTAACCCCAAATCTAAACCTAAAATCTAAACCTAACACCAAATCTAAACCTAACCCAAAATCTAAACCTAAAATCTAAACCTAACCCCAAATCTAAACCTAAAATCTAAATCTAACCCCAAATCTAAACCTAAAATCTAAACCTAACCCCAAATCTAAACCTAACCCCAAATCTAAACCTAAAATCTAAACCTAACCCCAAATCTAAACCTAAAATCTAAACCTAACCCCAAATCTAAACCTAACCCCAAATCTAAACCTAAAATCTAAACCTAACACCAAATCTAAACCTAACCCCAAATCTAAACCTGAAATCTAAACCTAACCCCAAACCTAAACCTAAAATCTAAACCTAACCCCAAATCTAAACCTAACCCCAAATCTAAACCTAAAATCTAAACCTAACCCCAAATCTAAACCAAAAATCTAAACCTAACCCCAAATCTAAACCTAACTCCAAATCTAACCCTAAATCTAAACCTAACCCCAAATCTAAACCTAAAATCTAAACCTAACCCCAAATCTAAACCTAGCCCCAAATCTAAACCTAAAATCTAAACCTAACCCCAAATCTAAACCAAAAATCTAAACCTAACCCCAAATCTAAACCTAAAATCTAAACCTAACCCCAAATCTAAACCTAACCCCAAATCTAAACCTAAAATCTAAACCTAACACCAAATCTAAACCTAACCCAAAATCTAAACCTAAAATCTAAACCTAACCCCAAATCTAAACCTAAAATCTAAATCTAACCCCAAATCTAAACCTAAAATCTAAACCTAACCCCAAATCTAAACCTAACCCCAAATCTAAACCTAAAATCTAAACCTAACCCCAAATCTAAACCTAAAATCTAAACCTAACCCCAAATCTAAACCTAACCCCAAATCTAAACCTAAAATCTAAACCTAACCCCAAATCTAAACCTAACCCCAAATCTAAACCTAAAATCTAAACCTAACCCCAAATCTAAACCTAAAATCTAAACCTAACCCCAAATCTAAAACTAACCCCAAATCTAAACCGAAAATCTAAACCTAACCCCAAATCTAAACCTAAAATCTAAACCTAACCCCAAATCTAAACCTAACCCCAAATCTAAACCAAAAATCTAAACCTAACCCCAAATCTAAACCTAAAATCTAAACCTAACCCCAAATCTAAACCTAACCCCAAATCTAATCCTAACTCCAAATCTAACCCTAAATCTAAACCTAACCCCAAATATAAACCCCAAATCTAAACCTAACCCCAAATCTAAACCTAAAATCTAAACCTAACCCCAAATCTAAACCCCAAATCTAAACCTAACCCCAAATCTAAACCCCAAATATAAACCTAACCCCAAATCTAAACCTAAAATCTAAACCTAACACCAAATCTAAACCTAAAATCTAAACCTAACCCCAAATCTAAACCTAACCCCAAATCTAAACCAAAAATCTAAACCTAACCCCAAATCTAAACCTAAAATCTAAACCTAACCCCAAATCTAATCCTAACTCCAAATCTAACCCTAAATCTAAACCTAACCCCAAATCTAAACCTAAAATCTAAACCTAACCCCAAATCTAAACCTAACCCCAAATCTAAACCCCAAATCTAAACCTAACCCCAAATCTAAACCTAAAATCTAAACCTAACCCCAAATCTAAACCTAACCCCAAATCTAAACCAAAAATCTAAACCTAACCCCAAATCTAAACCTAAAATCTAAACCTAACCCCAAATCTAAACCTAACCCCAAATCTAATCCTAACTCCAAATCTAACCCTACATCTAAACCTAACCCCAAATCTAAACCTAAAATCTAAACCTAACCCCAAATCTAAACCTAACCCCAAATCTAAACCTAAAATCTAAACCTAACCCCAAATCTAAACCTAAAATCTAAACCTAACCCCAAATCTAAACCTAACCCCAAATCTAAACCTAAAATCTAAACCTAACCCCAAATCTAAACCTAAAATCTAAACCTAACCCCAAATCTAAACCCCAAATCTAAACCTAACCCCAAATCTAAACCCCAAATCTAAACCTAACCCCAAAACTAAACCTAAAATCTAAACCTAACCCCAAATCTAAACCTAACCCCAAATATAAACCTAAAATCTAAACCTAACCCCAAATCTAAACCTAAAATCTAAACCTAACCCCAAATCTAAACCTAAAATCTAAACCTAACCCCAAATCTAAACCCCAAATCTAAACCTAACCCCAAATCTAAACCTAACCCCAAACCTAAAACTAAAATCTAAACCTAACCCTAAATCTAAACCTAAAATCTAAACCTAAAATCTAAACCTAACCCCAAATCTAAACCTAAAATCTAAACCTAACCCCAAATCTAAACCTAACCCCAAATCTAAACCTAAAATCTAAACCTAACCCCAAATCTAAACCTAAAATCTAAACCTAACCCCAAATCTAAACCTAAAATCTAAACCTAACCCCAAATCTAAACCTAATCCCAAATCTAAACCTAAAATCTAAACCTAACACCAAATCTAAACCTAACCCCAAATCTAAACCTAAAATCTAAACCTAACCCCAAATATAAACCTAAAATCTAAACCTAACCCCAAATCTAAACCAAAAATCTAAACCTAACCCCAAATCTAAACCTAACTCCAAATCTAACCCTAAATCTAAACCTAACCCCAAATCTAAACCTAAAACCTATACCTAACCCCAAATCTAAACCTAGCCCCAAATCTAAACCTAAAATCTAAACCTAACCCCAAATCTAAACCTAAAATCTAAACCTAACCCCAAATCTAAACCTAACCTCAATCTAAACCTAAAATCTAAACCTAACCCCAAATCTAAACCTAAAATCTAAAGCTAACACCAAATCTAAACCTAACCCCAAATCTAAACCTGAAATCTAAAACTAACCCCAAACCTAAACCTAAAATCTAAACCTAACCCCAAATCTAAACCTAACCCCAAATCTAAACCTAAAATCTAAACCTAACCCCAAATCTAAACCTAACCTTAAATCTAAACCTAACCCCAAATCTGAACCTAAAATCTCAACCTAACCCCAAATCTAAACCTAAAATCTAAACCTAAGCCCAAATCTAAACCTAAGCCCAAATCTAAACCTAAAATCTAAACCTAACCCCAAATCTAAACCTAATCCCAAATCTAAACCTAAAATCTAAACCTAACACCAAATCTAAACCTAACCCCAAATCTAAACCTAAAATCTAAACCTAACCCCAAATCTAAACCTAACCCCAAATCTAAACCTAAAATCTAAACCTAACCCCAAATCTAAACCAAAAATCTAAACCTAACCCCAAATCTAAACCTAACTCCAAATCGAACCCTAAATCTAAACCTAACCCCAAATCTAAACCTAAAATCTAAACCTAACCCCAAATCTAAACCTAGCCCCAAATCTAAACCTAAAATCTAAACCTAACCCCAAATCTAAACCAAAAATCTAAACCTAACCCCAAATCTAAACCTAAAATCTAAACCTAACCCCAAATCTAAACCTAACCCCAAATCTAAACCTAAAATCTAAACCTAACCCCAAATCTAAACCTAAAATCTAAACCTAACACCAAATCTAAACCTAACCCCAAATCTAAACCTAAAATCTAAACCTAACCCCAAATCTAAACCTAAAATCTAAATCTAACCCCAAATCTAAACCTAAAATCTAAACCTAACCCCAAATCTAAACCTAACCCCAAATCTAAACCTAAAATCTAAACCTAACCCCAAATCTAAACCTAAAATCTAAACCTAACCCCAAATCTAAACCTAACCCCAAATCTAAACCTAAAATCTAAACCTAACCCCAAATCTAAACCTAACCCCAAATCTAAACCTAAAATCTAAACCTAACCCCAAATCTAAACCTAAAATCTAAACCTAACCCCAAATCTAAACCTAACCCCAAATCTAAACCTAAAATCTAAACCTAACCCCAAATCTAAACCTAACCCCAAATCTAAACCAAAAATCTAAACCTAACCCCAAATCTAAACCTAAAATCTAAACCTAACCCCAAATCTAAACCTAACCCCAAATCTAATCCTAACACCAAATCTAACCCTAAATCTAAACCTAACCCCAAATCTAAACCCCAAATCTAAACCTAACCACAAATCTAAACCTAAAATCTAAACCTAACCCCAAATCTAAACCTAACCCCAAATCTAAACCAAAAATCTAAACCTAACCCCAAATCTAAACCTAAAATCTAAACCTAACCCCAAATCTAAACCTAACCCCAAATCTAATCCTAACTCCAAATCTAACCCTAAATCTAAACCTAACCCCAAATCTAAACCCCAAATCTAAACCTAACCCCAAATCTAACCCTAAATCTAAACCTAACCTCAAATCTAAACCCCAAATCTAAACCTAACCCCAAATCTAAACCTAAAATCTAAACCTAACACCAAATCTAAACCTAAAATCTAAACCTAACCCCAAATCTAAACCAAAAATCTAAACCTAACCCCAAATCTAAACCTAAAATCTAAACCTAACCCCAAATCTAATCCTAACTCCAAATCTAACCCTAAATCTAAACCTAACCCCAAATCTAAACCTAAAATCTAAACCTAACCCCAAATCTAAACCTAACCCCAAATCTAAACCTAAAATCTAAACCTAACCCCAAATCTAAACCTAAAATCTAAACCTAACCCCAAATCTGAACCTAACCCCAAATCTAAACCTAAAATCTAAACCTAACCCCAAATCTAAACCTAAAATCTAAACCTAACCCCAAATCTAAACCTAATCCCAAATCTAAACCTAAAATCTAAACCTAACCCCAAATCTAAACCTAAAATCTAAACCTAACCCCAAATCTAAACCTAAAATCTAAATCTAACCCCAAATCTAAACCTAAAATCTAAACCTAACCCCAAATCTAAACCTAACCCCAAATCTAAACCTAAAATCTAAACCTAACCCCAAATCTAAACCTAAAATCTAAACCTAACCCCAAATCTAAACCTAACCCCAAATCTAAACCTAAAATCTAAACCTAACCCCAAATCTAAACCTAACCCCAAATCTAAACCTAAAATCTAAACCTAACCCCAAATCTAAACCTAAAATCTAAACCTAACCCCAAATCTAAACCTAACCCCAAATCTAAACCTAAAATCTAAACCTAACCCCAAATCTAAACCTAACCCCAAATCTAAACCAAAAATCTAAACCTAACCCCAAATCTAAACCTAAAATCTAAACCTAACCCCAAATCTAAACCTAACCCCAAATCTAATCCTAACTCCAAATCTAACCCTAAATCTAAACCTAACCCCAAATCTAAACCCCAAATCTAAACCTAACCACAAATCTAAACCTAAAATCTAAACCTAACCCTAAATCTAAACCTAACCCCAAATCTAAACCCCAAATCTAAACCTAACCCCAAATCTAACCCTAAATCTAAACCTAACCCCAAATCTAAACCCCAAATCTAAACCTAACCCCAAATCTAAACCTAAAATCTAAACCTAACACCAAATCTAAACCTAAAATCTAAACCTAACCCCAAATCTAAACCAAAAATCTAAACCTAACCCCAAATCTAAACCTAAAATCTAAACCTAACCCCAAATCTAATCCTAACTCCAAATCTAACCCTAAATCTAAACCTAACCCCAAATCTAAACCTAAATTCTAAACCTAACCCCAAATCTAAACCTAACCCCAAATCTAAACCTAAAATCTAAACCTAACCCCAAATCTAAACCTAAAATCTAAACCTAACCCCAAATCTGAACCTAACCCCAAATCTAAACCTAAAATCTAAACCTAACCCCAAATCTAAACCTAAAATCTAAACCTAACCCCAAATCTAAACCTAATCCCAAATCTAAACCTAAAATCTAAACCTAACACCAAATCTAAACCTAACCCCAAATCTAAACCTAAAATCTAAACCTAACCCCAAATCTAAACCTAACCCCAAATCTAAACCTAAAATCTAAACCTAACCCCAAATCTAAACCTAAAATCTAAACCTAACCCCAAATCTAAACCAAAAATCTAAACCTAACCCCAAATCTAAACCTAACTCCAAATCTAACCCTAAATCTAAACCTAACCCCAAATCTAAAAATAGCCCCAAATCTAAACCTAAAATCTAAACCTAACCCCAAATCTAAACCAAAAATCTAAACCTAACCCCAAATCTAAACCTAAAATCTAAACCTAACCCCAAATCTAAACCTAACCCCAAATCTAAACCTAAAATCTAAACCTAACCCCAAATCTAAACCTAAAATCTAAACCTAACACCAAATCTAAACCTAACCCCAAATCTAAACCTAAAATCTAAACCTAACCCCAAATCTAAACCTAAAATCTATACCTAACCCCAAATCTAAACCTAACCCCAAATCTAAACCTAAAATCTAAACCTAACCCCAAATCTAAACCTAAAATCTAAACCTAACCCCAAATCTAAACCGAAAATCTAAACCTAACCCCAAATCTAAACTCCAAATCTAAACCTAACCCCAAATCTAAACCCCAAATCTAAACCTAACCCCAAAACTAAACCTAAAATCTAAACCTAACCCCAAATCTAAACCTAAAATCTAAACCTAACCCCAAATCTAAACCTAAAATCTAAACCTAACCCCAAATAAAAACCTAACCCCAAATCTAAACCTAAAATCTAAACCTAACCTCAAATCTAAACCTAAAATCTAAACCTAACCCCAAATCTAAACCTAAAATCTAAACCTAACCTCAAATCTAAACCTAAAATCTAAACCTAACCCCAAATCTAAACCTAAAATCTAAACCTAACCCCAAATCTAAACCTAACCCCAAATCTAAACCTAAAATCTAAACCTAACCCCAAATCTAAACCTAACCCCAAATCTAAACCTAAAATCTAAACCTAACCCCAAATCTAAACCTAACCCCAAATCTAAACCTAAAATCTAAACCTAACCCCAAATCTAAACCTAAAATCTAAACCTAACCCCAAATCTAAACCAAAAATCTAAACCTAACCCCAAATCTAAACCTAAAATCTAAACCTAAGCCCAAATCTAATCCTAACTCCAAATCTAACCCTAAATCTAAACCTAACCCCAAATCTAAACCCCAAATCTAAACCTAACCACAAATCTAAACCTAAAATCTAAACCTAACCCTAAATCTAAACCTAACCCCAAATCTAAACCCCAAATCTAAACCTAACCCCAAATCTAAACCTAAAATCTAAACCTAACACCAAATCTAAACCTCAAATCTAAACCTAACCCCAAATCTAAACCAAAAATCTAAACCTAACCCCAAATCTAAACCTAAAATCTAAACCTAACCCCAAATCTAATCCTAACTCCAAATCTAACCCTAAATCTAAACCTAACCCCAAATCTAAACCTAAAATCTAAACCTAACCCCAAATCTAAACCTAACCCCAAATCTAAACCTAAAATCTAAACCTAACCCCAAATCTAAACCTAAAATCTAAACCTAACCCCAAATCTGAACCTAACCCCAAATCTAAACCTAAAATCTAAACCTAACCCCAAATCTAAACCTAAAATCTAAACCTAACCCCAAATCTAAACCTAATCCCAAATCTAAACCTAAAATCTAAACCTAACACCAAATCTAAACCTAACCCCAAATCTAAACCTAAAATCTAAACCTAAACCCAAATCTAAACCTAACCCCAAATCTAAACCTAAAATCTAAACCTAACCCCAAATCTAAACCTAAAATCTAAACCTAACCCCAAATCTAAACCAAAAATCTAAACCTAACCCCAAATCTAAACCTAAAATCTAAACCTAACCCCAAATCTAAACCTAACCCCAAATCTAAACCTAAAATCTAAACCTAACCCCAAATCTAAACCTAAAATCTAAACCTAACCCCAAATCTAAACCTAAAATCTATACCTAACCCCAAATCTAAACCTAACCCCAAATCTAAACCTAAAATCTAAACCTAACCCCAAATCTAAACCTAAAATCTAAACCTAACCCCAAATCTAAACCGAAAATCTAAACCTAACCCCAAATCTAAACTCCAAATCTAAACCTAACCCCAAATCTAAACCCCAAATCTAAACCTAACCCCAAAACTAAACCTAAAATCTAAACCTAACCCCAAATCTAAACCTAAAATCTAAACCTAACCCCAAATCTAAACCTAAAATCTAAACCTAACCCCAAATCTAAACCTAACCCCAAATAAAAACCTAACCCCAAATCTAAACCTAAAATCTAAACCTAACCTCAAATCTAAACCTAAAATCTAAACCTAACCCCAAATCTAAACCTAAAATCTAAACCTAACCTCAAATCTAAGCCTAAAATCTAAACCTAACCCCAAATCTAAACCTAAAATCTAAACCTAACCCCAAATCTAAACCTAACCACAAATCTAAACCTAAAATCTAAACCTAACCCTAAATCTAAACCTAAAATCTAAACCTAACCCCAAATCTAAACCTAACCCCAAATCTAAACCTAAAATCTAAACCTAACCCCAAATCTAAACCTAAAATCTAAACCTAACCCCAAATCTAAACCTAACCCCAAATCTAAACCTAAAATCTAAACCTAACCCCAAATCTAAACCTAAAATCTAAACCTAACCCCAAATCTAAACCTAAAATCTAAACCTAATCCTAAATCTAAACCTAAAATCTAAACCTAACCCCAAATCTAAACCTAACCCCAAATCTAAACCTAAAATCTAAACCTAACCCCAAATCTAAACCTAACCCCAAATCTAAACCTAAAATCTAAACCAAATCCTAAATCTAAACCTAAAATCTAAACCTAACACCAAATCTAAACCTAACCCCAAATCTAAACCTAAAATCTAAACCTAACCCCAAATCTAAACCTAACCCCAAATCTAAACCTAAAATCTAAACCTAACCCCAAATCTAAACCTAACCCCAAATCTAAACCTAAAATCTAAACCTAACCCCAAATCTAAACCTAACCCCAAATCTAAACCTAAAATCTAAACCTAACCCCAAATCTAAACCTAAAATCTAAACCTAACACCAAATCTAAACATAAATCTAAACCTAACCCCAAATCTAAACCTAAAATCTAAACCTAACCCCAAATCTAAACCTAACCCCAAAACTAAACCTAAAATCTAAACCTAACCCCAAATCTAAACCTAAAATCTAAACCTAACCCCAAATCTAAACCTAACCCCAAATCTAAACCTAAAATCTAAACCTAACCCCAAATCTAAACCTAACCCCAAATCTAAACCAAAAATCTAAACCTAACCCCAAATCTAACCCCAAATCTAAACCTAACCCCAAATCTAAACCTAAAATCTCAACCTAACCCCAAATCTAAACCTAACCCCAAATCTAACTCCAAATCAAAACCTAACCCCAAATCTAAACCTAAAATCTAAACCTAACCCCAAATCTAAAACTAAAATCTAAACCTAACCCCAAATCTAAACCTAACCCCAAATCTAACTCCAAATCAAAACCTAACCCCAAATCTAAACCTAAAATCTAAACCTAACCCCAAATCTAACCCCAAATCTAAACCTAACCCCAAATCTAAACCTAAAATCTAAACCTAACCCCAAATCTAAACCAAAAATCTAAACCTAACCCCAAATCTAAACCTAACTCCAAATCTAACCCTAAATCTAAACCTAACCCCAAATCTAAACCTAAAATCTAAACCTAACCCCAAATCTAAACATAGCCCCAAATCTAAACCTAAAATCTAAACCTAACCCCAAATCTAAACCAAAAATCTAAACCTAACCCCAAATCTAAACCTAAAATCTAAACCTAACCCCAAATCTAAACCTAACCCCAAATCTAAACCTAAAATCTAAACCTAACCCCAAATCTAAACCTAAAATCTAAACCTAACACCAAATCTAAACCTAACCCCAAATCTAAACCTAAAATCTAAACCTAACCCCAAATCTAAACCTAAAATCTATACCTAACCCCAAATCTAAACCTAACCCCAAATCTAAACCTAAAATCTAAACCTAACCCCAAATCTAAACCTAAAATCTAAACCTAACCCCAAATCTAAACCTAACCCCAAATCTAAACCTAAAATCTAAACCTAACCCCAAATCTAAACCTAACCCCAAATCTAAACCTAAAATCTAAACCTAACCCCAAATCTAAACCTAACCCCAAATCTAAACCTAAAATCTAAACCTAACCCCAAATCTAAACCTAAAATCTAAACCTAACCCCAAATCTAAACCTAACCCCAAATAAAAACCTAACCCCAAATCTAAACCTAAAATCTAAACCTAACCTCAAATCTAACCCCAAATCTAAACCTAACCCCAAATCTAAACCTAAAATCTAAACCTAACCTCAAATCTAAACCTAAAATCTAAACCTAACCCCAAATCTAAACCTAAAATCTAAACCTAACCCCAAATCTAAACCTACCCACAAATCTAAACCTAAAATCTAAACCTAACCCTAAATCTAAACCTAAAATCTAAACCTAACCCCAAATCTAAACCTAACCCCAAATCTAAACCTAAAATCTAAACCTAACCCCAAATCTAAACCTAAAATCTAAACCTAACCCCAAATCTAAACCTAACCCCAAATCTAAACCTAAAATCTAAACCTAACCCCAAATCTAAACCTAAAATCTAAACCTAACCCCAAATCTAAACCTAAAATCTAAACCTAATCCTAAATCTAAACCTAAAATCTAAACCTAACCCTAAATCTAAACCTAACCCCAAATCTAAACCTAAAATCTAAACCTAACCCCAAATCTAAACCTAACCCCAAATCTAAACCTAAAATCTAAACCTAATCCTAAATCTAAACCTAAAATCTAAACCTAACACCAAATCTAAACCTAACCCCAAATCTAAAGCTAAAATCTAAACCTAACCAAAAATCTAAACCTAACCCCAAATCTAAACCTAAAATCTAAACCTAACCCCAAATCTAAACCTAACCCCAAATCTAAACCTAAAATCTAAACCTAACCCCAAATCTAAACCTAAAATCTAAACCTAACACCAAATCTAAACCTAAAATCTAAACCTAACCCCAAATCTAAACCTAAAATCTAAACCTAACCCCAAATCTAAACCTAACCCCAAATCTAAACCTAAAATCTAAACCTAACCCCAAATCTAAACCTAAAATCTAAACCTAACCCCAAATCTAAACCTAACCCCAAATCTAAACCGAAAATCTAAACCTAACCCCAAATCTAAACTCCAAATCTAAACCTAACCCCAAATCTAAACCCCAAATCTAAACCTAACCCCAAAACTAAACCTAAAATCTAAACCTAACCCCAAATCTAAACCTAAAATCTAAACCTAACCCCAAATCGAAACCTAACCCCAAATAAAAACCTAACCCCAAATCTAAACCTAAAATCTAAACCTAACCTCAAATCTAAACCTAAAATCTAAACCTAACCCCAAATCTAAACCTAAAATCTTAACCTAACCTCAAATCTAAACCTAAAATCTAAACCTAACCCCAAATCTAAACCTAAAATCTAAACCTAACCTCAAATCTAAACCTAAAATCTACACCTAACCCCAAATCTAAACCTAAAATCTAAACCTAACCCCAAATCTAAACCTACCCACAAATCTAAACCTAAAATCTAAACCTAACCCTAAATCTAAACCTAAAATCTATACCTAACCCTAAATCTAAACCTAAAATCTAAACCTAACCCCAAATCTAAACCTAACCCCAAATCTAAACCTAAAATCTAAACCTAACCCCAAATCTAAACCTAAAATCTAAACCTAACCCCAAATCTAAACCTAACCCCAAATCTAAACCTAAAATCTAAACCTAACCCCAAATCTAAACCTAAAATCTAAACCTAACCCCAAATCTAAACCTAAAATCTAAACCTAATCCTAAATCTAAACCTAAAATCTAAACCTAACCCCAAATCTAAACCTAACCCCAAATCTAAACCTAAAATCTAAACCTAACCCCAAATCTAAACCTAACCCCAAATCTAAACCTAAAATCTAAACCTAATCCTAAATCTAAACCTAAAATCTAAACCTAACACCAAATCTAAACCTAACCCCAAATCTAAACCTAAAATCTAAACCTAACCAAAAATCTAAACCTAACCCCAAATCTAAACCTAAAATCTAAACCTAACCCCAAATCTAAACCTAACCCCAAATCTAAACCTAAAATCTAAACCTAACCCCAAATCTAAACCTAAAATCTAAACCTAACACCAAATCTAAACCTAAAATCTAAACCTAACCCCAAATCTAAACCTAAAATCTAAACCTAACCCCAAATCTAAACCTAAAATCTAAACCTAACCCCAAATCTAAACCTAAAATCTAAACCTAACCCCAAATCTAAACCTAATCCCAAATCTAAACCTAAAATCTAAACCTAACCCCAAATCTAAACCTAACCCCAAATCTAAACCAAAAATCTAAACCTAACCCCAAATCTAACCCCAAAGCTAAACCTAACCCCAAATCTAAACCTAAAATCTCAACCTAACCCCAAATCTAAACCTAACCCCAAATCTAAACCTAAAATCTAAACCTAACCCCAAATCTAAAACTAAAATCTAAACTTAACCCCAAATCTAAACCTAACCCCAAATCTAACTCCAAATCAAAACCTAACCCCAAATCTAAACCTAAAATCTAAACCTAACCCCAAATCTAAACCTAAAATCTAAACCTAACCCCAAATCTAAACCTAAAATCTAAACCTAACACCAAATCTAAACCTAACCCCAAATCTAAACCTAACTCCAAATCTAACCCTAAATCTAAACCTAAACCCAAATCTAAACCTAAAATCTAAACCTAACCCCAAATCAAAACCTAACCCCAAATCTAAACCCCAAATCTAAACCTAACCCCAAAACTAAACCTAAAATCTAAACCTAACCCCAAAACTAACCCTAAAATCTAAACCTAACCCCAAATCTAAACCAAAAATCTAAACCTAACCCCAAATCTAAACCTAAAATCTAAACCTAACCCCAAATCTAAACCTAAAATCTAAACCTAACCCTAAATCTAAACCTAATCCCAAATCTAAACCTAAAATCTAAACCTAACCCCAAATCTAAACCTAAAATCTAAACCTAACCCCAAATCTAAACCTAAAATCTAAACCTAACCCTAAATCTAAACCTAACCCCAAATCTAATCCTAACCCCAAATCCAAACCTAACCCCAAATCTAAACCTAAAATCTAAACCTAACCCCAAATCTAAACCTAAAATCTAAACCCAACCCCAAATCTAAACCTGAAATCTAAACCTAACCCCAAATCTAAACCTAACCCCAAATCTAAACCTAAAATCTAAACCTAACCCCAAATCTAAACCTAAAATCTAAACCTAACCCCAAATCTAAACCTATCCCCAAATCTAAACCTGAAATCTAAACCTAACCCCAAATCTAAACCTAAAATCTAAACCTAACCCCAAATCTAAACCTAAAATCTAAACCTAACCCCAAATCTAAACGTAAAATCTAAACCTAACCCCAAATCTAAACCTAACTCCAAATCTAACCCTAAATCTAAACCTAACCCCAAATCTAAACCTAAAATCTAAACCTAACCCCAAATCAAAACCTACCCCAATTCTAAACCCCAAATCTAAACCTAACCCCAAATCTAAACCTAAAATCTAAACCTAACCCCAAATCTAAACCTAACCCCAAATCTAAACCTAAAATCTAAACCTAACCCCAAATCTAAACCTAAAATCTAAACCTAACCCCAAATCTAAACCTAATCCCAAATCTAAACCTAAAATGTAAACCTAACCCCAAATCTAAACCTAAAATCTAAACCTAACCCCAAATCTAAACCTAACCCCAAATCTAAACCTAAAATCTAAACCTAACCCCAAATCTAAACCTAACCCCAAATCTAAACCTAAAATCTAAACCTAACCCCAAATCTAAACCTAAAATCTAAACCTAACACCAAATCTAAACCTAAAATCTAAACCTAACCCCAAATCTAAACCTAAAATCTAAACCTAACCCCAAATCTAAACCTAAAATCTAAACCTAACCCCAAATCTAAACCTAAAATCTAAACCTAACACCAAATCTAAACCTAACCCCAAATCTAAACCTAACTCCAAATCTAACCCTAAATCTAAACCTAAACCCAAATCTAAACCTAAAATCTAAACCTAACCCCAAATCTAAACCTAACCCCAATTCTAAACCCCAAATCTAAACCTAACCCCAAAACTAAACCTAAAATCTAAACCTAACCCCAAATCTAAACCTAAAATCTAAACCTAACCCCAAATCTAAACCAAAAATCTAAACCTAACCCCAAATCTAAACCTAAAATCTAAACCTAACCCCAAATCTAAACCTAACCCCAAATCCAAACCTAACCCCAAATCTAAACCTAAAATCTAAACCTAACCCCAAATCTAAACCTAACCCCAAATCTAAACCTAAAATCTAAACCTAACCCCAAATCTAAACCTAAAATCTAAACCTAACCCCAAATCTAAACCTAATCCCAAATCTAAACCTAAAATCTAAACCTAACCCCAAATCTAAACCTAACCCCAAATCTAAACCAAAAATCTAAACCTAACCCCAAATCTAACCCCAAAGCTAAACCTAACCCCAAATCTAAACCTAAAATCTCAACCTAACCCCAAATCTAAACCTAACCCCAAATCTAACTCCAAATCAAAACCTAACCCCAAATCTAAACCTAAAATCTAAACCTAACCCCAAATCTAAAACTAAAATCTAAACTTAACCCCAAATCTAAACCTAACCCCAAATCTAACTCCAAATCAAAACCTAACCCCAAATCTAAACCTAAAATCTAAACCTAACCCCAAATCTAAACCTAAAATCTAAACCTAACCCCAAATCTAAACCTAAAATCTAAACCTAACACCAAATCTAAACCTAACCCCAAATCTAAACCTAACTCCAAATCTAACCCTAAATCTAAACCTAAACCCAAATCTAAACCTAAAATCTAAACCTAACCCCAAATCAAAACCTAACCCCAATTCTAAACCCCAAATCTAAACCTAACCCCAAAACTAAACCTAAAATCTAAACCTAACCCCAAAACTAACCCTAAAATCTAAACCTAACCCCAAATCTAAACCAAAAATCTAAACCTAACCCCAAATCTAAACCTAATATCTAAACCTAACCCCAAATCTAAACCTAACCCCAAATCCAAACCTAACCCCAAATCTAAACCTAAAATCTAAACCTAACCCCAAATCTAAACCTAAAATCTAAACCTAACCCTAAATCTAAACCTAATCCCAAATCTAAACCTAAAATCTAAACCTAACCCCAAATCTAAACCTAAAATCTAAACCTAACCCCAAATCTAAACCTAAAATCTAAACCTAACCCTAAATCTAAACCTAACCCCAAATCTAAACCTAACCCCAAATCCAAACCTAACCCCAAATCTAAACCTAAAATCTAAACCTAACCCCAAATCTAAACCTAAAATCTAAACCTAACCCCAAATCTAAACCTGAAATCTAAACCTAACCCCAAATCTAAACCTAACCCCAAATGTAAACCTAAAATCTAAACCTAACCCCAAATCTAAACCTAAAATCTAAACCTAACCCCAAATCTAAACCTATCCCCAAATCTAAACCTGAAATCTAAACCTAACCCCAAATCTAAACCTAAAATCTAAACCTAACCCCAAATCTAAACCTAAAATCTAAACCTAACCCCAAATCTAAACGTAAAATCTAAACCTAACCCCAAATCTAAACCTAACTCCAAATCTAACCCTAAATCTAAACCTAACCCCAAATCTAAACCTAAAATCTAAACCTAACCCCAAATCTAAACCTAACCCCAAATCTAAACCTAAAATCTAAACCTAACCCCAAATCTAAACCTAAAATCTAAACCTAACCCCAAATCTAAACCTAACCCCAAATCTAAACCTAAAATCTAAACCTAACCCTAAATCTAAACCTAAAATCTAAACCTAACCCCAAATCTAAACCTAATCCCAAATCTAAACCTAAAATGTAAACCTAACCCCAAATCTAAACCTAAAATCTAAACCTAACCCCAAATCTAAACCTAACCCCAAATCTAAACCTAAAATCTAAACCTAACCCCAAATCTAAACCTAACCCCAAATCTAAACCTAAAATCTAAACCTAACCCCAAATCTAAACCTAAAATCTAAACCTAACACCAAATCTAAACCTAAAATCTAAACCTAACCCCAAATCTAAACCTAAAATCTAAACCTAACCCCAAATCTAAACCTAAAATCTAAACCTAACCCCAAATGTAAACCTAAAATCTAAACCTAACACCAAATCTAAACCTAACCCCAAATCTAAACCTAACTCCAAATCTAACCCCAAATCTAAACCTAAACCCAAATCTAAACCTAAAATCTAAACCTAACCCCAAATCTAAACCTAACCCCAATTCTAAACCCCAAATCTAAACCTAACCCCAAAACTAAACCTAAAATCTAAACCTAACCCCAAATCTAAACCTAAAATCTAAACCTAACCCCAAATCTAAACCAAAAATCTAAACCTAACCCCAAATCTAAACCTAAAATCTAAACCTAACCCCAAATCTAAACCTAACCCCAAATCCAAACCTAACCCCAAATCTAAACCTAAAATCTAAACCTAACCCCAAATCTAAACCTAACCCCAATTCTAAACCCCAAATCTAAACCTAACCCCAAAACTAAACCTAAAATCTAAACCTAACCCCAAATCTAAACCTAAAATCTAAACCTAACCCCAAATCTAAACCAAAAATCTAAACCTAACCCCAAATCTAAACCTAAAATCTAAACCTAACCCCAAATCTAAACCTAACCCCAAATCCAAACCTAACCCCAAATCTAAACCTAAAATCTAAACCTAACCCTAAATCTAAACCTAACCCCAAATCTAAACCTAAAATCTAAACCTAACCCCAAATCTAAACCAAAAATCTAAACCTAACCCCAAATCTAAACCTAAAATCTAAACCTAACCCCAAATCTAAACTTAACCCCAAATCTAAACCTAAAATCTAAACCTAACCCCAAATCTAAACCTGAAATCTAAACCTAACCCCAAATCTAAACCTAACCCCAAATCTAAACCTAAAATCTAAACCTAACCCCAAATCTAAACCTAAAATCTAAACCTAACCCCAAATTTAAACCTATCCCCAAATCTAAACCTGAAATCTAAACCTAACCCCAAATCTAAACCTAACCCCAAATCTAAACCTAAAATCTAAACCTAACCCCAAATCTAAACCTAAAATCTAAACCTAACCCCAAATCTAAACCTAACTCCAAATCTAACCCTAAATCTAAACCTAACCCCAAATCTAAACCTAAAATCTAAACCTAACCCCAAATCAAAACCTACCCCAATTCTAAACCCCAAATCTAAACCTAACCCCAAATCTAAACCTAAAATCTAAACCTAACCCCAAATCTAAACCTAACCCCAAATCTAAACCTAAAATCTAAACCTAACCCCAAATCTAAACCTAAAATCTAAACCTAACCCCAAATCTAAACCTAACCCCAAATCTAAACCTAAAATCTAAACCTAACCCCAAATCTAAACCTAACCCCAAATCTAAACCTAAAATCTAAACCTAACCCCAAATCTAAACCTAAAATCTAAACCTAACACCAAATCTAAACCTAAAATCTAAACCTAACCCCAAATCTAAACCTAACCCCAAATCTAAACCTAAAATCTAAACCTAACCCTAAATCGAAACCTAAAATCTAAACCTAACCCCAAATGTAAACCTAACCCCAAATCTAAACCTAAAATCTAAACCTAACCCCAAATCTAAACCTAACCCCAAATCTAAACCTAAAATCTAAACCTAACCCCAAATTTAAACCTATCCCCAAATCTAAACCTGAAATCTAAACCTAACCCCAAATCTAAACCTAACCCCAAATCTAAACCTAAAATCTAAACCTAACCCCAAATCTAAACCTAAAATCTAAACCTAACCCCAAATCTAAACCTAACTCCAAATCTAACCCTAAATCTAAACCTAACCCCAAATCTAAACCTAAAATCTAAACCTAACCCCAAATCAAAACCTACCCCAATTCTAAACCCCAAATCTAAACCTAACCCCAAATCTAAACCTAAAATCTAAACCTAACCCCAAATCTAAACCTAACCCCAAATCTAAACCTAAAATCTAAACCTAACCCCAAATCTAAACCTAAAATCTAAACCTAACCCCAAATCTAAACCTAACCCCAAATCTAAACCTAAAATCTAAACCTAACCCCAAATCTAAACCTAACCCCAAATCTAAACCTAAAATCTAAACCTAACCCCAAATCTAAACCTAAAATCTAAACCTAACACCAAATCTAAACCTAAAATCTAAACCTAACCCCAAATCTAAACCTAACCCCAAATCTAAACCTAAAATCTAAACCTAACCCTAAATCGAAACCTAAAATCTAAACCTAACCCCAAATGTAAACCTAACCCCAAATCTAAACCTAAAATCTAAACCTAACCCCAAATCTAAACCTAACCCCAAATCTAAACCTAAAATCTAAACCTAACCCCAAATCTAAACCTAACCCCAAATCTAAACCTAAAATCTAAACCTAACCCTAAATCAAAACCTAAAATCTAAACCTAACCCCAAATCTAAACCTAACCCCAAATCTAAACCTAAAATCTAAACCTAACCCCAAATCTAAACCTAACCCCAAATCTAAACCTAAAATCTAAACCTAACCCCAAATCTAAACCTAACCCCAAATCTAAACCTAAAATCTAAACCTAACCCTAAATCTAAACCTAAAATCTAAACCTAACCCCAAATCTAAACCTAATCCCAAATCTAAACCTAAAATGTAAACCTAACCCCAAATCTAAACCTAAAATCTAAACCTAACCCCAAATCTAAACCTAACCCCAAATCTAAACCTAAAATCTAAACCTAACCCCAAATCTAAACCTAACCCCAAATCTAAACCTGAAATCTAAACCTAATCCCAAATCTAAACCTAAAATGTAAACCTAACCCCAAATCTAAACCTAAAATCTAAACCTAACCCCAAATCTAAACCTAAAATCTAAACCTAACCCCAAATCTAAACCTAACCCCAAATCTAAACCTAAAATCTAAACCTAACCCCAAATCTAAACCTAAAATCTAAACCTAACAGCAAATCTAAACCTAAAATCTAAACCTAACCCCAAATCTAAACTTAACCCCAAATCTAAACCTAAAATCTAAACCTAACCCCAAATCTAAACCTGAAATCTAAACCTAACCCCAAATCTAAACCTAACCCCAAATCTAAAC
This sequence comes from Patagioenas fasciata, assembly GCF_037038585.1. Lineage (NCBI taxonomy): Eukaryota > Metazoa > Chordata > Aves > Columbiformes > Columbidae > Patagioenas > Patagioenas fasciata. Next base: position 415,567 of record NW_027288772.1, on the reverse strand, counting down.
CTAAAATCTAAACCTAACCCCAAATCTAAACCTAAAATCTAAACCTAAACCCAAATCTAAACCTATCCCCAAATCTAAACCTGACATCTAAACCTAACCCCAAATCTAAACCTAACCCCAAATCTAAACCTAAAATCTAAACCTAACCCCAAATCTAAACCTAAAATCTAAACCTAACCCCAAATCTAAACGTAAAATCTAAACCTAACCCCAAATCTAAACCTAACTCCAAATCTAACCCTAAATCTAAACCTAACCCCAAATCTAAACCTAAAATCTAAACCTAACCCCAAATCAAAACCTACCCCAATTCTAAACCCCAAATCTAAACCTAACCCCAAATCTAAACCTAAAATCTAAACCTAACCCCAAATCTAAACCTAAAATCTAAACCTAACCCCAAATCTAAACCTAACCCCAAATCTAAACCTAAAATCTAAACCTAACCCCAAATCTAAACCTAACCCCAAATCTAAACCTAAAATCTAAACCTAACCCCAAATCTAAACCTAAAATCTAAACCTAACACCAAATCTAAACCTAAAATCTAAACCTAACCCCAAATCTAAACCTAACCCCAAATCTAAACCTAAAATCTAAACCTAACCCTAAATCGAAACCTAAAATCTAAACCTAACCCCAAATGTAAACCTAACCCCAAATCTAAACCTAAAATCTAAACCTAACCCCAAATCTAAACCTAACCCCAAATCTAAACCTAAAATCTAAACCTAACCCCAAATCTAAACCTAACCCCAAATCTAAACCTAAAATCAAAACCTAACCCTAAATCGAAACCTAAAATCTAAACCTAACCCCAAAACTAAACCTAACCCCAAATCTAAACCTAAAATCTAAACCTAACCCCAAATCTAAACCTAACCCCAAATCTAAACCTAAAATCTAAACCTAACCCCAAATCTAAACCTAACCCCAAATCTAAACCTAAAATCTAAACCTAACCCTAAATCTAAACCTAAAATCTAAACCTAACCCCAAATCTAAACCGAAAATCTAAACCTAACCCCAAATCTAAACTCCAAATCTAAACCTAACCCCAAATCTAAACCCCAAATCTAAACCTAACCCCAAAACTAAACCTAAAATCTAAACCTAACCCCAAATCTAAACCTAACCCCAAATAAAAACCTAACCCCAAATCTAAACCTAAAATCTAAACCTAACCTCAAATCTAAACCTAAAATCTAAACCTAACCCCAAATCTAAACCTAAAATCTTAACCTAACCTCAAATCTAAACCTAAAATCTAAACCTAACCCCAAATCTAAACCTAAAATCTAAACCTAACCTCAAATCTAAACCTAAAATCTAAACCTAACCCCAAATCTAAACCTAAAATCTAAACCTAACCCCAAATCTAAACCTACCCACAAATCTAAACCTAAAATCTAAACCTAACCCTAAATCTAAACCTAAAATCTAAACCTAACCCCAAATCTAAACCTAACCCCAAATCTAAACCTAAAATCTAAACCTAACCCCAAATCTAAACCTAAAATCTAAACCTAACCCCAAATCTAAACCTAACCCCAAATCTAAACCTAAAATCTAAACCTAACCCCAAATCTAAACCTAAAATCTAAACCTAACCCCAAATCTAAACCTAAAATCTAAACCTAATCCTAAATCTAAACCTAAAATCTAAACCTAACCCCAAATCTAAACCTAACCCCAAATCTAAACCTAAAATCTAAACCTAACCCCAAATCTAAACCTAAAATCTAAACCTAATCCTAAATCTAAACCAAAAATCTAAACCTAACACCAAATCTAAACCTAACCCCAAATCTAAACCTAAAATCTAAACCTAACCAAAAATCTAAACCTAACCCCAAATCTAAACCTAAAATCTAAACCTAACCCCAAATCTAAACCTAACCCCAAATCTAAACCTAAAATCTAAACCTAACCCCAAATCTAAACCTAAAATCTAAACCTAACACCAAATCTAAACCTAAAATCTAAACCTAACCCCAAATCTAAACCTAAAATCTAAACCTAACCCCAAATCTAAACCTAACCCCAAATCTAAACCTAAAATCTAAACCTAACCCCAAATCTAAACCTAAAATCTAAACCTAACCCCAAATCTAAACCTAACCCCAAATCTAAACCTAAAATCTAAACCTAACCCCAAATCTAAACCTAACCACAAAACTAAACCTAAAATCTAAACCTAACCCCAAATCTAACCCCAAAGCTAAACCTAACCCCAAATCTAAAGCTAAAATCTCAACCTAACCCCAAATCTAAACCTAACCCCAAATCTAACTCCAAATCAAAACCTAACCCCAAATCTAAACCTAAAATCTAAACCTAACCCCAAATCTAAAACTAAAATCTAAACTTAACCCCAAATCTAAACCTAACCCCAAATCTAACTCCAAATCAAAACCTAACCCCAAATCTAAACCTAAAATCTAAACCTAACCCCAAATCTAAACCTAAAATCTAAACCTAACCCCAAATCTAAACCTAAAATCTAAACCTAACCCCAAATTTAAACCTAAAATCTAAACCTAACCCCAAATCTAAACCTAAAATCTAAACCTAACACCAAATCTAAACCTAACCCCAAATCTAAACCTAACTCCAAATCTAACCCTAAATCTAAACCTAAACCCAAATCTAAACCTAAAATCTAAACCTAACCCCAAATCAAAACCTAACCCCAATTCTAAACCCCAAATCTAAACCTAACCCCAAAACTAAACCTAAAATCTAAACCTAACCCCAAAACTAACCCTAAAATCTAAACCTAACCCCAAATCTAAACCAAAAATCTAAACCTAACCCCAAATCTAAACCTAAAATCTAAACCTAACCCCAAATCTAAACCTAACCCCAAATCCAAACCTAACCCCAAATCTAAACCTAAAATCTAAACCTAACCCCAAATCTAAACCTAAAATCTAAACCTAACCCTAAATCTAAACCTAATCCCAAATCTAAACCTAAAATCTAAACCTAACCCCAAATCTAAACCTAAAATCTAAACCTAACCCCAAATCTAAACCTAAAATCTAAACCTAACCCTAAATCTAAACCTAACCCCAAATCTAAACCTAACCCCAAATCCAAACCTAACCCCAAATCTAAACCTAAAATCTAAACCTAACCCCAAATCTAAACCTAAAATCTAAACCTAACCCCAAATCTAAACCTGAAATCTAAACCTAACCCCAAATCTAAACCTAACCCCAAATCTAAACCTAAAATCTAAACCTAACCCCAAATCTAAACCTAAAATCTAAACCTAACCCCAAATCTAAACCTATCCCCAAATCTAAACCTGAAATCTAAACCTAACCCCAAATCTAAACCTAAAATCTAAACCTAACCCCAAATCTAAACCTAAAATCTAAACCTAACCCCAAATCTAAACGTAAAATCTAAACCTAACCCCAAATCTAAACCTAACTCCAAATCTAACCCTAAATCTAAACCTAACCCCAAATCTAAACCTAAAATCTAAACCTAACCCCAAATCAAAACCTACCCCAATTCTAAACCCCAAATCTAAACCTAACCCCAAATCTAACCCCAAATCTAAACCTAACCCCAAATCTAAACCTAAAATCTAAACCTAACCCCAAATCTAAACCTAAAATCTAAACCTAACCCCAAATCTAAACCTAACCCCAAATCTAAACCTAAAATCTAAACCTAACCCTAAATCTAAACCTAAAATCTAAACCTAACCCCAAATCTAAACCTAATCCCAAATCTAAACCTAAAATGTAAACCTAACCACAAATCTAAACCTAAAATCTAAACCTAACCCCAAATCTAAACCTAAAATCTAAACCTAACCCCAAATCTAAACCTAACCCCAAATCTAAACCTAAAATCTAAACCTAACCCCAAATCTAAACCTAAAATCTAAACCTAACACCAAATCTAAACCTAAAATCTAAACCTAACCCCAAATCTAAACCTAAAATCTAAACCTAACCCCAAATCTAAACCTAAAATCTAAACCTAACCCCAAATCTAAACCTAAAATCTAAACCTAACACCAAATCTAAACCTAACCCCAAATCTAAACCTAACTCCAAATCTAACCCTAAATCTAAACCTAAACCCAAATCTAAACCTAAAATCTAAACCTAACCCCAAATCTAAACCTAACCCCAATTCTAAACCCCAAATCTAAACCTAACCCCAAAACTAAACCTAAAATCTAAACCTAACCCCAAATCTAAACCAAAAATCTAAACCTAACCCCAAATCTAAACCTAAAATCTAAACCTAACCCCAAATCTAAACCTAACCCCAAATCCAAACCTAACCCCAAATCTAAACCTAAAATCTAAACCTAACCCCAAATCTAAACCTAACCCCAATTCTAAACCCCAAATCTAAACCTAACCCCAAAACTAAACCTAAAATCTAAACCTAACCCCAAATCTAAACCTAAAATCTAAACCTAACCCCAAATCTAAACCAAAAATCTAAACCTAACCCCAAATCTAAACCTAAAATCTAAACCTAACCCCAAATCTAAACCTAACCCCAAATCCAAACCTAACCCCAAATCTAAACCTAAAATCTAAACCTAACCCCAAATCTAAACCTCAAATCTAAACCTAACCCTAAATCTAAACCTAACCCCAAATCTAAACCTAAAATCTAAACCTAACCCCAAATCTAAACCAAAAATCTAAACCTAACCCCAAATCTAAACCTAAAATCTAAACCTAACCCCAAATCTAAACCAAAAATCTAAACCTAACCCCAAATCTAAACCTAAAATCTAAACCTAACCCCAAATCTAAACTTAACCCCAGATCTAAACCTAAAATCTAAACCTAACCCCAAATCTAAACCTGAAATCTAAACCTAACCCCAAATCTAAACCTGAAATCTAAACCTAACCCCAAATCTAAACCTAACCCCAAATCTAAACCTAAAATCTAAACCTAACCCCAAATCTAAACCTAAAATCTAAACCTAACCCCAAATCTAAACCTAAAATCTAAACCTAACCCTAAATCTAAACCTAACCCCAAATCTAAACCTAAAATCTAAACCTAACCCCAAATCTAAACCAAAAATCTAAACCTAACCCCAAATCTAAACCTAAAATCTAAACCTAACCCCAAATCTAAACCAAAAATCTAAACCTAACCCCAAATCTAAACCTAAAATCTAAACCTAACCCCAAATCTAAACCTAACCCCAAATCTAAACCTAAAATCTAAACCTAACCCCAAATCTAAACCTAAAATCTAAACATAAAATCTAAACCTAACCCCAAATCTAAACCTAAAATCTAAACCTAACCCCAAATATAAACCTAACCCCAAATCTAAACCTAAAATCTAAACCTAACCCCAAATCTAAACCTATCCCCAAATCTAAACCTGAAATCTAAACCTAACCCCAAATCTAAACCTAACCCCAAATCTAAACCTAAAATCTAAACCTAACCCCAAATCTAAACCTAAAATCTAAACCTAACCCCAAATCTAAACCTATCCCCAAATCTAAACCTGAAATCTAAACCTAACCCAAAATCTAAACCTAACCCCAAATCTAAACCTAAAATCTAAACCTAACCCCAAATCTAAACGTAAAATCTAAACCTAACCCCAAATCTAAACCTAACTCCAAATCTAACCCTAAACCTAAACCTAACCCCAAATCTAAACCTAAAATCTAAACCTAACCCCAAATCAAAACCTACCCCAATTCTAAACCCCAAATCTAAACCTAACCCCAAATCTAAACCTAAAATCTAAACCTAACCCCAAATCTAAACCTAACCCCAATTCTAAACCTAAAATCTAAACCTAACCCCAAATCTAAACCTAAAATCTAAACCTAACCCCAAATCTAAACCTAACCCCAAATCTAAACCTAAAATCTAAACCTAACCCCAAATCTAAACCTAACCCCAAATCTAAACCTAAAATCTAAACCTAACCCCAAATCTAAACCTAAAATCTAAACCTAACACCAAATCTAAACCTAAAATCTAAACCTAACCCCAAATCTAAACCTAACCCCAAATCTAAACCTAAAATCTAAACCTAACCCTAAATCGAAACCTAAAATCTAAACCTAACCCCAAATGTAAACCTAACCCCAAATCTAAACCTAAAATCTAAACCTAACCCCAAATCTAAACCTAACCCCAAATCTAAACCTAAAATCTAAACCTAACCCCAAATCTAAACCTAACCCCAAATCTAAACCTAAAATCTAAACCTAACCCTAAATCGAAACCTAAAATCTAAACCTAACCCCAAATCTAAACCTAACCCCAAATCTAAACCTAAAATCTAAACCTAACCCCAAATCTAAACCTAACCCCAAATCTAAACCTAAAATCTAAACCTAACCCCAAATCTAAACCTAACCCCAAATCTAAACCTAAAATCTAAACCTAACCCTAAATCTAAACCTAAAATCTAAACCTAACCCCAAATCTAAACCGAAAATCTAAACCTAACCCCAAATCTAAACTCCAAATCTAAACCTAACCCCAAATCTAAACCCCAAATCTAAACCTAACCCCAAAACTAAACCTAAAATCTAAACCTAACCCCAAATCTAAACCTAACCCCAAATAAAAACCTAACCCCAAATCTAAACCTAAAATCTAAACCTAACCTCAAATCTAAACCTAAAATCTAAACCTAACCCCAAATCTAAACCTAAAATCTTAACCTAACCTCAAATCTAAACCTAAAATCTAAACCTAACCCCAAATCTAAACCTAAAATCTAAACCTAACCTCAAATCTAAACCTAAAATCTAAACCTAACCCCAAATCTAAACCTAAAATCTAAACCTAACCCCAAATCTAAACCTACCCACAAATCTAAACCTAAAATCTAAACCTAACCCTAAATCTAAACCTAAAATCTAAACCTAACCCCAAATCTAAACCTAACCCCAAATCTAAACCTAAAATCTAAACCTAACCCCAAATCTAAACCTAAAATCTAAACCTAACCCCAAATCTAAACCTAACCCCAAATCTAAACCTAAAATCTAAACCTAACCCCAAATCTAAACCTAAAATCTAAACCTAATCCTAAATCTAAACCTAAAATCTAAACCTAACCCCAAATCTAAACCTAACCCCAAATCTAAACCTAAAATCTAAACCTAACCCCAAATCTAAACCTAACCCCAAATCTAAACCTAAAATCTAAACCTAATCCTAAATCTAAACCTAAAATCTAAACCTAACACCAAATCAAAACCTAACCCCAAATCTAAACCTAAAATCTAAACCTAACCAAAAATCTAAACCTAACCCCAAATCTAAACCTAAAATCTAAACCTAACCCCAAATCTAAACCTAACCCCAAATCTAAACATAAAATCTAAACCTAACCCCAAATCTAAACCTAAAATCTAAACCTAACACCAAATCTAAACCTAAAATCTAAACCTAACCCCAAATCTAAACCTAACCCCAAATCTAAACCTAAAATCTAAACCTAACCCCAAATCTAAACCTAAAATCTAAACCTAACACCAAATCTAAACCTAAAATCTAAACCTAACCCCAAATCTAAACCTAAAATCTAAACCTAACCCCAAATCTAAACCTAACCCCAAATCTAAACCTAAAATCTAAACCTAACCCCAAATCTAAACCTAAAATCTAAGCCTAACCCCAAATCTAAACCTAACCCCAAATCTAAACCTAAAATCTAAACCTAACCCCAAATCTAAACCTAACCCCAAAACTAAACCTAAAATCTAAACCTAACCCCAAATCTAACCCCAAAGCTAAACCTAACCCCAAATCTAAACCTAAAATCTCAACCTAACCCCAAATCTAAACCTAACCCCAAATCTAACTCCAAATCAAAACCTAACCCCAAATCTAAACCTAAAATCTAAACCTAACCCCAAATCTAAAACTAAAATCTAAACTTAACCCCAAATCTAAACCTAACCCCAAATCTAACTCCAAATCAAAACCTAACCCCAAATCTAAACCTAAAATCTAAACCTAACCCCAAATCTAAACCTAAAATCTAAACCTAACCCCAAATTTAAACCTAAAATCTAAACCTAACACCAAATCTAAACCTAACCCCAAATCTAAACCTAACTCCAAATCTAACCCTAAATCTAAACCTAAACCCAAATCTAAACCTAAAATCTAAACCTAACCCCAAATCAAAACCTAACCCCAATTCTAAACCCCAAATCTAAACCTAACCCCAAAACTAAACCTAAAATCTAAACCTAACCCCAAAACTAACCATAAAATCTAAACCTAACCCCAAATCTAAACCAAAAATCTAAACCTAACCCCAAATCTAAACCTAAAATCTAAACCTAACCCCAAATCTAAACCTAACCCCAAATCCAAACCTAACCCCAAATCTAAACCTAAAATCTAAACCTAACCCCAAATCTAAACCTAAAATCTAAACCTAACCCTAAATCTAAACCTAATCCCAAATCTAAACCTAAAATCTAAACCTAACCCCAAATCTAAACCTAAAATCTAAACCTAACCCCAAATCTAAACCTAAAATCTAAACCTAACCCTAAATCTAAACCTAACCCCAAATCTAAACCTAACCCCAAATCTAAACCTAAAATCTAAACCTAACCCCAAATCTAAACCTAAAATCTAAACCTAACCCCAAATCTAAACCTATCCCCAAATCTAAACCTGAAATCTAAACCTAACCCCAAATCTAAACCTAAAATCTAAACCTAACCCCAAATCTAAACCTAAAATCTAAACCTAACCCCAAATCTAAACGTAAAATCTAAACCTAACCCCAAATCTAAACCTAACTCCAAATCTAACCCTAAATCTAAACCTAACCCCAAATCTAAACCTAAAATCTAAACCTAACCCCAAATCAAAACCTACCCCAATTCTAAACCCCAAATCTAAACCTAACCCCAAATCTAAACCTAAAATCTAAACCTAACCCCAAATCTAAACCTAACCCCAAATCTAAACCTAAAATCTAAACCTAACCCCAAATCTAAACCTAAAATCTAAACCTAACCCCAAATCTAAACCTAACCCCAAATCTAAACCTAAAATCTAAACCTAACCCTAAATCTAAACCTAAAATCTAAACCTAACCCCAAATCTAAACCTAATCCCAAATCTAAACCTAAAATGTAAACCTAACCCCAAATCTAAACCTAAAATCTAAACCTAACCCCAAATCTAAACCTAACCCCAAATCTAAACCTAAAATCTAAACCTAACCCCAAATCTAAACCTAACCCCAAATCTAAACCTAAAATCTAAACCTAACCCCAAATCTAAACCTAAAATCTAAACCTAACCCCAAATCTAAACCTAAAATCTAAACCTAACCCCAAATCTAAACCTAAAATCTAAACCTAACACCAAATCTAAACCTAACCCCAAATCTAAACCTAACTCCAAATCTAACCCTAAATCTAAACCTAAACCCAAATCTAAACCTAAAATCTAAACCTAACCCCAAATCTAAACCAAAAATCTAAACCTAACCCCAAATCTAAACCTAAAATCTAAACCTAACCCCAAATCTAAACCTAACCCCAAATCCAAACCTAACCCCAAATCTAAACCTAAAATCTAAACCTAACCCCAAATCTAAACCTAACCCCAATTCTAAACCCCAAATCTAAACCTAACCCCAAAACTAAACCTAAAATCTAAACCTAACCCCAAATCTAAACCTAAAATCTAAACCTAACCCCAAATCTAAACCAAAAATCTAAACCTAACCCCAAATGTAAACCTAAAATCTAAACCTAACCCCAAATCTAAACCTAACCCCAAATCCAAACCTAACCCCAAATCTAAACCTAAAATCTAAACCTAACCCCAAATCTAAACCTAAAATCTAAACCTAACCCTAAATCTAAACCTAACCCCAAATCTAAACCTAAAATCTAAACCTAACCCCAAATCTAAACCAAAAATCTAAATCTAACCCCAAATCTAAACCTAAAATCTAAACCTAACCCCAAATCTAAACCAAAAATCTAAACCTAACCCCGAATCTAAACCTAAAATCTAAACCTAACCCCAAATCTAAACTTAACCCCAAATCTAAACCTAAAATCTAAACCTAACCCCAAATCTAAACCTGAAATCTAAACCTAACCCCAAATCTAAACCTGAAATCTAAACCTAACCCCAAATCTAAACCTAACCCCAAATCTAAACCTAAAATCTAAACCTAACCCCAAATCTAAACCTAAAATCTAAACCTAACCCCAAATCTAAACCTATCCCCAAATCTAAACCTGAAATCTAAACCTAACCCCAAATCTAAACCTAACCCCAAATCTAAACCTAAAATCTAAACCTAACCCCAAATCTAAACCTAAAATCTAAACCTAACCCCAAATCTAAACGTAAAATCTAAACCTAACCCCAAATCTAAACCTAACTCCAAATCTAACCCTAAATCTAAACCTAACCCCAAATCTAAACCTAAAATCTAAACCTAACCCCAAATCAAAACCTACCCCAATTCTAAACCCCAAATCTAAACCTAACCCCAAATCTAAACCTAAAATCTAAACCTAACCCCAAATCTAAACCTAACCCCAAATCTAAACCTAAAATCTAAACCTAACCCCAAATCTAAACCTAAAATCTAAACCTAACCCCAAATCTAAACCTAACCCCAAATCTAAACCTAAAATCTAAACCTAACCCCAAATCTAAACCTAACCCCAAATCTAAACCTAAAATCTAAACCTAACCCCAAATCTAAACCTAAAATCTAAACCTAACACCAAATCTAAACCTAAAATCTAAACCTAACCCCAAATCTAAACCTAACCCCAAATCTAAACCTAAAATCTAAACCTAACCCTAAATCGAAACCTAAAATCTAAACCTAACCCCAAATGTAAACCTAACCCCAAATCTAAACCTAAAATCTAAACCTAACCCCAAATCTAAACCTAACCCCAAATCTAAACCTAAAATCTAAACCTAACCCCAAATCTAAACCTAACCCCAAATCTAAACCTAAAATCTAAACCTAACCCTAAATCGAAACCTAAAATCTAAACCTAACCCCAAATCTAAACCTAACCCCAAATCTAAACCTAAAATCTAAACCTAACCCCAAATCTAAACCTAACCCCAAATCTAAACCTAAAATCTAAACCTAACCCCAAATCTAAACCTAACCCCAAATCTAAACCTAAAATCTAAACCTAACCCTAAATCTAAACCTAAAATCTAAACCTAACCCCAAATCTAAACCTAATCCCAAATCTAAACCTAAAATGTAAACCTAACCCCAAATCTAAACCTAAAATCTAAACCTAACCCCAAATCTAAACCTAACCCCAAATCTAAACCTAAAATCTAAACCTAACCCCAAATCTAAACCTAACCCCAAATCTAAACCTGAAATCTAAACCTAATCCCAAATCTAAACCTAAAATGTAAACCTAACCCCAAATCTAAACCTAAAATCTAAACCTAACCCCAAATCTAAACCTAACCCCAAATCTAAACCTAAAATCTAAACCTAACCCCAAATCTAAACCTAACCCCAAATCTAAACCTAAAATCTAAACCTAACCCCAAATCTAAACCTAAAATCTAAACCTAACAGCAAATCTAAACCTAAAATCTAAACCTAACCCCAAATCTAAACTTAACCCCAAATCTAAACCTAAAATCTAAACCTAACCCCAAATCTAAACCTGAAATCTAAACCTAACCCCAAATCTAAACCTAAAATCTAAACCTAACCCGAAATCTAAACCTAACCCCAAATCTAAACCTAAAATCTAAACCTAACCCCAAATCTAAACCTAACCCCAAATCTAAACCTAAAATCTAAACCTAACCCCAAATCTAAACCTAACCCCAAATCTAAACCTAAAATCTAAACCTAACCCCAAATCTAAACCTAAAATCTAAACCTAACACCAAATCTAAACCTAAAATCTAAACCTAACCCCAAATCTAAACCTAACCCCAAATCTAAACCTAAAATCTAAACCTAACCCTAAATCGAAACCTAAAATCTAAACCTAACCCCAAATGTAAACCTAACCCCAAATCTAAACCTAAAATCTAAACCTAACCCCAAATCTAAACCTAACCCCAAATCTAAACCTAAAATCTAAACCTAACCCCAAATCTAAACCTAACCCCAAATCTAAACCTAAAATCTAAACCTAACCCTAAATCGAAACCTAAAATCTAAACCTAACCCCAAATCTAAACCTAACCCCAAATCTAAACCTAAAATCTAAACCTAACCCCAAATCTAAACCTAACCCCAAATCTAAACCTAAAATCTAAACCTAACCCCAAATCTAAACCTAACCCCAAATCTAAACCTAAAATCTAAACCTAACCCTAAATCTAAACCTAAAATCTAAACCTAACCCCAAATCTAAACCTAATCCCAAATCTAAACCTAAAATGTAAACCTAACCCCAAATCTAAACCTAAAATCTAAACCTAACCCCAAATCTAAACCTAACCCCAAATCTAAACCTAAAATCTAAACCTAACCCCAAATCTAAACCTAACCCCAAATCTAAACCTGAAATCTAAACCTAATCCCAAATCTAAACCTAAAATGTAAACCTAACCCCAAATCTAAACCTAAAATCTAAACCTAACCCCAAATCTAAACCTAACCCCAAATCTAAACCTAAAATCTAAACCTAACCCCAAATCTAAACCTAACCCCAAATCTAAACCTAAAATCTAAACCTAACCCCAAATCTAAACCTAAAATCTAAACGTAACAGCAAATCTAAACCTAAAATCTAAACCTAACCCCAAATCTAAACTTAACCCCAAATCTAAACCTAAAATCTAAACCTAACCCCAAATCTAAACCTGAAATCTAAACCTAACCCCAAATCTAAACCTAACCCCAAATCTAAACCTAAAATCTAAACCTAACCCCAAATCTAAACGTAAAATCTAAACCTAACCCCAAATCTAAACCTAACTCCAAATCTAACCCTAAATCTAAACCTAACCCCAAATCTAAACCTAAAATCTAAACCTAACCCCAAATCAAAACCTACCCCAATTCTAAACCCCAAATCTAAACCTAACCCCAAATCTAAACCTAAAATCTAAACCTAACCCCAAATCTAAACCTAACCCCAAATCTAAACCTAAAATCTAAACCTAACCCCAAATCTAAACCTAACCCCAAATCTAAACCTAAAATCTAAACCTAACCCCAAATCTAAACCTAACCCCAAATCTAAACCTAAAATCTAAACCTAACCCCAAATCTAAACCTAAAATCTAAACCTAACACCAAATCTAAACCTAAAATCTAAACCTAACCCCAAATCTAAACCTAACCCCAAATCTAAACCTAAAATCTAAACCTAACCCTAAATCGAAACCTAAAATCTAAACCTAACCCCAAATGTAAACCTAACCCCAAATCTAAACCTAAAATCTAAACCTAACCCCAAATCTAAACCTAACCCCAAATCTAAACCTAAAATCTAAACCTAACCCCAAATCTAAACCTAACCCCAAATCTAAACCTAAAATCTAAACCTAACCCCAAATCGAAACCTAAAATCTAAACCTAACCCCAAATCTAAACCTAACCCCAAATCTAAACCTAAAATCTAAACCTAACCCCAAATCTAAACCTAACCCCAAATCTAAACCTAAAATCTAAACCTAACCCCAAATCTAAACCTAACCCCAAATCTAAACCTAAAATCTAAACCTAACCCTAAATCTAAACCTAACCCCAAATCTAAACCTAATCCCAAATCTAAACCTAAAATGTAAACCTAACCCCAAATCTAAACCTAAAATCTAAACCTAACCCCAAATCTAAACCTAACCCCAAATCTAAACCTAAAATCTAAACCTAACCCCAAATCTAAACCTGAAATCTAAACCTAATCCCAAATCTAAACCTAAAATGTAAACCTAACCCCAAATCTAAACCTAAAATCTAAACCTAACCCCAAATCTAAACCTAACCCCAAATCTAAACCTAAAATCTAAACCTAACCCCAAATCTAAACCTGAAATCTAAACCTAATCCCAAATCTAAACCTAAAATGTAAACCTAACCCCAAATCTAAACCTAAAATCTAAACCTAACCCCAAATCTAAACCTAACCCCAAATCTAAACCTAAAATCTAAACCTAACCCCAAATCTAAACCTAACCCCAAATCTAAACCTAAAATCTAAACCTAACCCCAAATCTAAACCTAAAATCTAAACCTAACAGCAAATCTAAACCTAAAATCTAAACCTAACCCCAAATCTAAACCTAACCCCAAATCTAAACCTAAAATCTAAACCTAACCCCATATCTAAACCTAACCCCAAATCTAAACCAAAAATCTAAACCTAACCCCAAATCTAACCCCAAATCTAAACCTAACCCCAAATCTAAACCTAAAATCTCAACCTAACTCCAAATCTAAACCTAACCCCAAATCTAACTCCAAATCAAAACCTAACCCCAAATCTAAACCTAAAATCTAAACCTAACCCCAAATCTAAACCTAAAATCTAAACCTAACACCAAATCTAAACCTAACCCCAAATCTAAACCTAACTCCAAATCTAACCCTAAATCTAAACCTAAACCCAAATCTAAACCTAAAATCTAAACCTAACCCCAAATCAAAACCTAACCCCAATTCTAAACCCCAAATCTAAACCTAACCCCAAAACTAAACCTAAAATCTAAACCTAACCCCAAATCTAAACCTAAAATCTAAACCTAACCCCAAATCTAAACCTAAAATCTAAACCTAACCCCAAATCTAAACGTAAAATCTAAACCTAACCCCAAATCTAAACCTAACTCCAAATCTAACCCTAAATCTAAACCTAACCCCAAATCTAAACCAAAAATCTAAACCTAACCCCAAATCAAAACCTACCCCAATTCTAAACCCCAAATCTAAACCTAACCCCAAATCTAAACCTAAAATCTAAACCTAACCCCTAATCTAAACCTAACCCCAAATCTAAACCTAACCCCAAATC
Source organism: Patagioenas fasciata (assembly GCF_037038585.1). NCBI lineage: Eukaryota > Metazoa > Chordata > Aves > Columbiformes > Columbidae > Patagioenas > Patagioenas fasciata. The sequence continues at coordinate 400,567 of NW_027288772.1, read as the reverse complement.
TAAACCTAACCCCAAATCTAAACCTAAAATCTAAACCTAACACCAAATCTAAACCTAAAATCTAAACCTAACCCCAAATCTAAACCAAAAATCTAAACCTAACCCCAAATCTAACCCCAAATCTAAACCTAACCCCAATTCTAAACCTAAAATCTAAACCTAACCCCAAATCTAAACCTAACCCCAAATCTAAACCTAAAATCTAAACCTAACCCCAAATCTAAACCTAAAATCTAAACCTAACACCAAATCTAAACCTAAAATCTAAACCTAACCCCAAATCTAAACCTAAAATCTAAACCTAACCCCAAATCTAAACCTAAAATCTAAACCTAACCCCAAATCTAAACCTAAAATCTAAACCTAACACCAAATCTAAACCTAACCCCAAATCTAAACCTAACTCCAAATCTAACCCTAAATCTAAACCTAAACCCAAATCTAAACCTAAAATCTAAACCTAACCCCAAATCTAAACCTAACCCCAATTCTAAACCCCAAATCTAAACCTAACCCCAAAACTAAACCTAAAATCTAAACCTAACCCCAAATCTAAACCTAAAATCTAAACCTAACCCCAAATCTAAACCAAAAATCTAAACCTAACCCCAAATCTAAACCTAAAATCTAAACCTAACCCCAAATCTAAACCTAACCCCAAATCCAAACCTAACCCCAAATCTAAACCTAAAATCTAAACCTAACCGCAAATCTAAACCTAAAATCTAAACCTAACCCTAAATCTAAACCTAACCCCAAATCTAAACCAAAAATCTAAACCTAACCCCAAATCTAAACCTAAAATCCAAACCTAACCCCAAATCTAAACCTAAAATCTAAACCTAACCGCAAATCTAAACCTAAAATCTAAACCTAACCCCAAATCTAAACCTAACCCCAAATCTAAACCTAAAATCTAAACCTAACCCCAAATCTAACCCTAAATCTAAACCTAACCCCAAATCTAAACCAAAAATCTAAACCTAACCCCAAATCAAAACCTACCCCAATTCTAAACCCCAAATCTAAACCTAACCCCAAATCTAAACCTAAAATCTAAACCTAACCCCTAATCTAAACCTAACCCCAAATCTAAACCTAAAATCTAAACCTAACCCCAAATCTAAACCTAAAATCTAAACCTAACCCCAAATCTAAACCTAACCCCAAATCTAAACCTAAAATCTAAACCTAACCCTAAATCTAAACCTAAAATCTAAACCTAACCCCAAATCTAAACCTAATCCCAAATCTAAACCTAAAATGTAAACCTAACCCCAAATCTAAACCTCAAATCTAAACCTAACCCCAAATCTAAACCTAACCCCAAATCTAAACCTAAAATCTAAACCTAACCCCAAATCTAAACCTAACCCCAAATCTAAACCTAAAATCTAAACCTAACCCCAAATCTAAACCTAAAATCTAAACCTAACACCAAATCTAAACCTAAAATCTAAACCTAACCCCAAATCTAAACCTAAAATCTAAACCTAACCCCAAATCTAAACCTAAAATCTAAACCTAACCCCAAATCTAAACCTAAAATCTAAACCTAACACCAAATCTAAACCTAACCCCAAATCTAAACCTAACTCCAAATCTAACCCTAAATCTAAACCTAAACCCAAATCTAAACCTAAAATCTAAACCTAACCCCAAATCTAAACCTAACCCCAATTCTAAACCCCAAATCTAAACCTAACCCCAAAACTAAACCTAAAATCTAAACCTAACCCCAAATCTAAACCTAAAATCTAAACCTAACCCCAAATCTAAACCAAAAATCTAAACCTAACCCCAAATCTAAACCTAAAATCTAAACCTAACCCCAAATCTAAACCTAACCCCAAATCCAAACCTAACCCCAAATCTAAACCTAAAATCTAAACCTAACCGCAAATCTAAACCTAAAATCTAAACCTAACCCTAAATCTAAACCTAACCCCAAATCTAAACCAAAAATCTAAACCTAACCCCAAATCTAAACCTAAAATCTAAACCTAACCCCAAATCTAAACCCCAAATCTAAACCTAACCCCAAATCTAAACCTAAAATCTAAACCTAACCCCAAATCTAAACTTAACCCCAAATCCAAACCTAACCCCAAATCTAAACCTAAAATCTAAACCTAACCCCAAATCTAAACCTAACCCCAAATCTAAACCTAAAATCTAAACCTAACCCCAAATCTAAACCTAAAATCTAAACCTAACCCCAAATCTAAACGTAAAATCTAAACCTAACCCCAAATCTAAACCTAACTCCAAATCTAACCCTAAATCTAAACCTAACCCCAAATCTAAACCTAAAATCTAAACCTAACCCCAAATCAAAACCTACCCCAATTCTAAACCCCAAATCTAAACCTAACCCCAAATCTAAACCTAAAATCTAAACCTAACCCCAAATCTAAACCTAACCCCAAATCTAAACCTAAAATCTAAACCTAACCACAAATCTAAACCTAACCCCAAATCTAAACCTAAAATCTAAACCTAACCCCAAATCTAAACCTAAAATCTAAACCTAACCCCAAATCTAAACCGAAAATCTAAACCTAAAATCTAAACCTAACCCCAAATCTAAACCTAACCCCAAATCTAAACCTAAAATCTAAACCTAACCCCAAATCTAAACCTAAAATCTAAACCTAACACCAAATCTAAACCTAAAATCTAAACCTAACCCCAAATCTAAACCTAAAATCTAAACCTAACCCTAAATCGAAAACTAAAATCTAAACCTAACCCCAAATGTAAACCTAACCCCAAATCTAAACCTAAAATCTAAACCTAGCCCCAAATCTAAACCTAACCCCAAATCTAAACCTAAAATCTAAACCTAACCCCAAATCTAAACCTAACCCCAAATCTAAACCTAAAATCTAAACCTAACCCTAAATCGAAACCTAAAATCTAAACCTAACCCCAAATCTAAACCTAACCCCAAATCTAAACCTAAAATCTAAACCTAACCCCAAATCTAAACCTAACCCCAAATCTAAACCTAAAATCTAAACCTAACCCCAAATCTAAACCTAACCCCAAATCTAAACCTAAAATCTAAACCTAACCCTAAATCTAAACCTAAAATCTAAACCTAACCCCAAATCTAAACCTAATCCCAAATCTAAACCTAAAATGTAAACCTAACCCCAAATCTAAACCTAAAATCTAAACCTAACCCCAAATCTAAACCTAACCCCAAATCTAAACCTAAAATCTAAACCTAACCCCAAATCTAAACCTAACCCCAAATCTAAACCTGAAATCTAAACCTAACCCCAAATCTAAACCTAAAATCTAAACCTAACCCCAAATCTAAACTTAACCCCAAATCCAAACCTAACCCCAAATCTAAACCTAAAATCTAAACCTAACCCCAAATCTAAACCTGAAATCTAAACCTAACCCCAAATCTAAACCTAACCCCAAATCTAAACCTAAAATCTAAACCTAACCCCAAATCTAAACCTAAAATCTAAACCTAACCCCAAATCTAAACTTAACCCCAAATCCAAACCTAACCCCAAATCTAAACCTAAAATCTAAACCTAACCCCAAATCTAAACCTGAAATCTAAACCTAACCCCAAATCTAAACCTAACCCCAAATCTAAACCTAAAATCTAAACCTAACCCCAAATCTAAACCTAAAATCTAAACCTAACCCCAAATCTAAACCTATCCCCAAATCTAAACCTAAAATCTAAACCTAACCCCAAATCTAAACGTAAAATCTAAACCTAACCCCAAATCTAAACCTAGCTCCAAATCTAACCCTAAATCTAAACCTAACCCCAAATCTAAACCAAAAATCTAAACCTAATCCCAAATCTAAACCTAAAATCTAAACCTAACCCCAAATCTAAACCTAACCCCAAATCCAAACCTAACCCCAAATCTAAACCTAAAATCTAAACCTAACCCCAAATCTAAACCTAAAATCTAAACCTAACCCTAAATCTAAACCTAATCCCAAATCTAAACCTAAAATCTAAACCTAACCCCAAATCTAAACCTAAAATCTAAACCTAACCCCAAATCTAAACCTAAAATCTAAACCTAACCCCAAATCTAAACCTAAAATCTAAACCTAACCCTAAATCTAAACCTAACCCCAAATCTAAACCTATAATCTAAACCTAACCCCAAATCTAAACCTAACCCCAAATCCAAACCTAACCCCAAATCTAAACCTAAAATCTAAACCTAACCCCAAATCTAAACCTAAAATCTAAACCTAACCCCAAATCTAAACCTAACCCCAAATCTAAACCGAAAATCTAAACCTAACCCCAAATCTAAACCTAACCCCAAATCTAAACCTGAAATCTAAACCTAACCCCAAATCTAAACCTAACCCCAAATCTAAACCTGAAATCTAAACCTAACCCCAAATCTAAACCTAACCCCAAATCTAAACCTGAAATCTAAACCTAACCCCATATCTAAACCTAACCCCAAATCTAAACCTAAAATCTAAACCTAACCCCAAATCTAAACCTATCCCCAAATCTAAACCTGAAATCTAAACCTAACCCCAAATCTAAACCTAACCCCAAATCTAAACCTAAAATCTAAACCTAACCCCAAATCTAAACCTAAAATCTAAACCTAACCCCAAATCTAAACGTAAAATCTAAACCTAACCCCAAATCTAAACCTAACTCCAAATCTAACCCTAAATCTAAACCTAACCCCAAATCTAAACCAAAAATCTAAACCTAACCCCAAATCAAAACCTACCCCAATTCTAAACCCCAAATCTAAACCTAACCCCAAATCTAAACCTAAAATCTAAACCTAACCCCTAATCTAAACCTAACCCCAAATCTAAACCTAAAATCTAAACCTAACCCCAAATCTAAACCTAAAATCTAAACCTAACCCCAAATCTAAACCTAACCCCAAATCTAAACCTAAAATCTAAACCTAACCCTAAATCTAAACCTAAAATCTAAACCTAACCCCAAATCTAAACCTAATCCCAAATCTAAACCTAAAATGTAAACCTAACCCCAAATCTAAACCTCAAATCTAAACCTAACCCCAAATCTAAACCTAACCCCAAATCTAAACCTAAAATCTAAACCTAACCCCAAATCTAAACCTAACCCCAAATCTAAACCTAAAATCTAAACCTAACCCCAAATCTAAACCTAAAATCTAAACCTAACCCCAAATCTAAACCTAAAATCTAAACCTAACCCCAAATCTAAACCTAAAATCTAAACCTAACACCAAATCTAAACCTAACCCCAAATCTAAACCTAACTCCAAATCTAACCCTAAATCTAAACCTAAACCCAAATCTAAACCTAAAATCTAAACCTAATCCCAAATCTAAACCTAACCCCAATTCTAAACCCCAAATCTAAACCTAACCCCAAAACTAAACCTAAAATCTAAACCTAACCCCAAATCTAAACCTAAAATCTAAACCTAACCCCAAATCTAAACCAAAAATCTAAACCTAACCCCAAATCTAAACCTAAAATCTAAACCTAACCCCAAATCTAAACCTAACCCCAAATCCAAACCTAACCCCAAATCTAAACCTAAAATCTAAACCTAACCGCAAATCTAAACCTAAAATCTAAACCTAACCCTAAATCTAAACCTAACCCCAAATCTAAACCAAAAATCTAAACCTAACCCCAAATCTAAACCTAAAATCTAAACCTAACCCCAAATCTAAACCCCAAATCTAAACCTAACCCCAAATCTAAACCTAAAATCTAAACCTAACCCCAAATCTAAACTTAACCCCAAATCCAAACCTAACCCCAAATCTAAACCTAAAATCTAAACCTAACCCCAAATCTAAACCTAACCCCAAATCTAAACCTAAAATCTAAACCTAACCCCAAATCTAAACCTAAAATCTAAACCTAACCCCAAATCTAAACGTAAAATCTAAACCTAACCCCAAATCTAAACCTAACTCCAAATCTAACCCTAAATCTAAACCTAACCCCAAATCTAAACCTAAAATCTAAACCTAACCCCAAATCAAAACCTACCCCAATTCTAAACCCCAAATCTAAACCTAACCCCAAATCTAAACCTAAAATCTAAACCTAACCCCAAATCTAAACCTAACCCCAAATCTAAACCTAAAATCTAAACCTAACCCCAAATCTAAACCTAAAATCTAAACCTAACCCCAAATCTAAACCGAAAATCTAAACCTAAAATCTAAACCTAACCCCAAATCTAAACCTAACCCCAAATCTAAACCTAAAATCTAAACCTAACCCCAAATCTAAACCTAAAATCTAAACCTAACACCAAATCTAAACCTAAAATCTAAACCTAACCCCAAATCTAAACCTAAAATCTAAACCTAACCCTAAATCGAAAACTAAAATCTAAACCTAACCCCAAATGTAAACCTAACCCCAAATCTAAACCTAAAATCTAAACCTAGCCCCAAATCTAAACCTAACCCCAAATCTAAACCTAAAATCTAAACCTAACCCCAAATCTAAACCTAACCCCAAATCTAAACCTAAAATCTAAACCTAACCCTAAATCGAAACCTAAAATCTAAACCTAACCCCAAATCTAAACCTAACCCCAAATCTAAACCTAAAATCTAAACCTAACCCCAAATCTAAACCTAACCCCAAATCTAAACCTAAAATCTAAACCTAACCCCAAATCTAAACCTAACCCCAAATCTAAACCTAAAATCTAAACCTAACCCTAAATCTAAACCTAAAATCTAAACCTAACCCCAAATCTAAACCTAATCCCAAATCTAAACCTAAAATGTAAACCTAACCCCAAATCTAAACCTAAAATCTAAACCTAACCCCAAATCTAAACCTAACCCCAAATCTAAACCTAAAATCTAAACCTAACCCCAAATCTAAACCTAACCCCAAATCTAAACCTGAAATCTAAACCTAACCCCAAATCTAAACCTAAAATCTAAACCTAACCCCAAATCTAAACCTAACCCCAAATCTAAACCTAAAATCTAAACCTAACCCTAAATCTAAACCTAAAATCTAAACCTAACCCCAAATCTAAACCTAATCCCAAATCTAAACCTAAAATGTAAACCTAACCCCAAATCTAAACCTAAAATCTAAACCTAACCCCAAATCTAAACCTAACCCCAAATCTAAACCTAAAATCTAAACCTAACCCCAAATCTAAACCTAACCCCAAATCTAAACCAAAAATCTAAACCTAACCCCAAATCTAACCCCAAATCTAAACCTAACCCCAAATCTAAACCTAAAATCTCAACCTAACCCCAAATCTAAACCTAACCCCAAATCTAACTCCAAATCAAAACCTAACCCCAAATCTAAACCTAAAATCTAAACCTAACCCCAAATCTAAACGTAAAATCTAAACCTAACCCCAAATCTAAACCTAAAATCTAAACCTAACCCTAAATCTAAACCTAAAATCTAAACCTAACACCAAATCTAAACCTAACCCCAAATCTAAACCTAACTCCAAATCTAACCCTAAATCTAAACCTAAACCCAAATCTAAACCTAAAATCTAAACCTAACCCCAAATCAAAACCTAACCCCAATTCTAAACCCCAAATCTAAACCTAACCCCAAAACTAAACCTAAAATCTAAACCTAACCCCAAATCTAAACCTAAAATCTAAACCTAACCCCAAATCTAAACCTAACCCCAAATCTAAACCTAAAATCTAAACCTAACCCTAAATCTAAACCTAAAATCTAAACCTAACCCCAAATCTAAACCTAATCCCAAATCTAAACCTAAAATGTAAACCTAACCCCAAATCTAAACCTAAAATCTAAACCTAACCCCAAATCTAAACCTAACCCCAAATCTAAACCTAAAATCTAAACCTAACCCCAAATCTAAACCTAACCCCAAATCTAAACCTGAAATCTAAACCTAACCCCAAATCTAAACCTAAAATCTAAACCTAACCCCAAATCTAAACCTAACCCCAAATCTAAACCTAAAATCTAAACCTAACCCTAAATCTAAACCTAAAATCTAAACCTAACCCCAAATCTAAACCTAATCCCAAATCTAAACCTAAAATGTAAACCTAACCCCAAATCTAAACCTAAAATCTAAACCTAACCCCAAATCTAAACCTAACCCCAAATCTAAACCTAAAATCTAAACCTAACCCCAAATCTAAACCTAACCCCAAATCTAAACCAAAAATCTAAACCTAACCCCAAATCTAACCCCAAATCTAAACCTAACCCCAAATCTAAACCTAAAATCTCAACCTAACCCCAAATCTAAACCTAACCCCAAATCTAACTCCAAATCAAAACCTAACCCCAAATCTAAACCTAAAATCTAAACCTAACCCCAAATCTAAACGTAAAATCTAAACCTAACCCCAAATCTAAACCTAAAATCTAAACCTAACCCTAAATCTAAACCTAAAATCTAAACCTAACACCAAATCTAAACCTAACCCCAAATCTAAACCTAACTCCAAATCTAACCCTAAATCTAAACCTAAACCCAAATCTAAACCTAAAATCTAAACCTAACCCCAAATCAAAACCTAACCCCAATTCTAAACCCCAAATCTAAACCTAACCCCAAAACTAAACCTAAAATCTAAACCTAACCCCAAATCTAAACCTAAAATCTAAACCTAACCCCAAATCTAAACCAAAAATCTAAACCTAACCCCAAATCTAAACCTAAAATCTAAACCTAACCCCAAATCTAAACCTAACCCCAAATCCAAACCTAACCCCAAATCTAAACCTAAAATCTAAACCTAACCCCAAATCTAAACCTAAAATCTAAACCTAACCCTAAATCTAAACCTAACCCCAAATCTAAACCTAAAATCTAAACCTAACCCCAAATCTAAACCAAAAATCTAAACCTAACCCCAAATCTAAACCTGAAATCTAAACCTAACCCCAAATCTAAACCTAACCCCAAATCTAAACCTAAAATCTAAACCTAACCCCAAATCTAAACCTGAAATCTAAACCTAACCCCAAATCTAAACCTATCCCCAAATCTAAACCTGAAATCTAAACCTAACCCCAAATCTAAACCTAAGATCTAAACCTAACCCCAAATCTAAACGTAAAATCTAAACCTAACCCCAAATCTAAACCTAACCCCAAGTCTGAACCTAAAATCTAAACCTAACCCCAAATCTAAACCTAAAATCTAAACCTAACCCCAAATCTAAACCTAACCCCAAATCTAAACCGAAAATCTAAACCTAACCCCAAATCTAAACCTAACCCCAAATCTAAACCTAAAATCTAAACCTAACCCCAAATCTAAACCAAAAATCTAAACCTAACCCTAAATCTAAACCTGAAATCTAAACCTAACCCCAAATCTAAACCTAACCCCAAATCTAAACCTAAAATCTAAACCTAACCCCAAATCTAAACCTAAAATCTAAACCTAACCCCAAATCTAAACGTAAAATCTAAACCTAACCCCAAATCTAAACCTAACTCCAAATCTAAGCCTAAATCTAAACCTAACCCCAAATCTAAACCTAAAATCTAAACCTAACCCCAAATCAAAACCTACCCCAATTCTAAACCCCAAATCTAAACCTAACCCCAAATCTAAACGTAAAATCTAAACCTAACCCCAAATCTAAACCTAACCCCAAATCTAAACCTAAAATCTAAACCTAACCCCAAATCTAAACCTAAAATCTAAACCTAACCCCAAATCTAAACCTAACCCCAAATCTAAACCTAAAATCTAAACCTAACCCTAAATCTAAACCTAAAATCTAAACCTAACCCCAAATCTAAACCTAATCCCAAATCTAAACCTAAAATGTAAACCTAACCCCAAATCTAAACCTAAAATCTAAACCTAACCCCAACTCTAAAACTAACACCAAATCTAAACCTAACACCAAATCTAAACCTAAAATCTAAACCTAACCCCAAATCTAAACCTAACCCCAAATCTAAACCTAAAATCTAAACCTAACCCCAAATCTAAACCTAAAATCTAAACCTAACACCAAATCTAAACCTAAAATCTAAACCTAACCCCAAATCTAAACCTAACCCCAAATCTAAACCTAAAATCTAAACCTAACCCTAAATCGAAACCTAAAATCTAAACCTAACCCCAAATGTAAACCTAACCCCAAATCTAAACCTAAAATCTAAACCTAACCCCAAATCTAAACCTAACCCCAAATCTAAACCTAAAATCTAAACCTAACCCCAAATCTAAACCTAAAATCTAAACCTAACCCTAAATCGAAACCTAAAATCTAAACCTAACCCCAAATCTAAACCTAACCCCAAATCTAAACCTAAATTCTAAACCTAACCCCAAATCTAAACCTAACCCCAAATCTAAACCTAAAATCTAAACCTAAAATCTAAACCTAACCCCAAATTTAAACCTAAAATCTAAACCTAACCCCAAATCTAAACCTAACCCCAAATCTAAACCTAAAATCTAAACCTAACCCCAAATCTAAACCTAAAATCTAAACCTAACCCCAAATCTAAACCTAACCCCAAATCTAAACCTGAAATCTAAACCTAACCCCAAATCTAAACCTAAAATCTAAACCTAACCCCAAATCTAAACCTAACCCCAAATCTAAACCTAAAATCTAAACCTAACCCTAAATCTAAACCTAAAATCTAAACCTAACCCCAAATCTAAACCTAACCCCAAATCTAAACCTAAAATCTAAACCTAACCCCAAATCTAAACCTAACCCCAAATCTAAACCTAAAATCTAAACCTAACCCCAAATCTAAACCTAAAATCTAAACCTAACACCAAATCTAAACCTAAAATCTAAACCTAACCCCAAATCTAAACCTAACCCCAAATGTAAACCTAAAATCTAAACCTAACCCCAAATCTAAACCTAACCCCAAATCTAAACCAAAAATCTAAACCTAACCCCAAATCTAACCCCAAATCTAAACCTAACCCCAATTCTAAACCTAAAATCTAAACCTAACCCCAAATCTAAACCTAACCCCAAATCTAACTCCAAATCAAAACCTAACCCCAAATCTAAACCTAAAATCTAAACCTAACCCCAAATCTAAACCTAAAATCTAAACCTAACCCCAAATCTAAACCTAAAATCTAAACCTAACACCAAATCTAAACCTAACCCCAAATCTAAACCTAACTCCAAATCTAACCCTAAATCTAAACCTAAACCCAAATCTAAACCTAAAATCTAAACCTAACCCCAAATCAAAACCTAACCCCAATTCTAAACCTGAAATCTAAACCTAACCCCAAATCTAAACCTGAAATCTAAACCTAACCCCAAATCTAAACCTAAAATCTAAACCTAACCCCAAATCTAAACCTAAAATCTAAACCTAACCCCAAATCTAAACCTAACCCCAAATCCAAACCTAACCCCAAATCTAAACCTAAAATCTAAACCTAACCCCAAATCTAAACCTAAAATCTAAACCTAACCCCAAATCTAAACCTATCCCCAAATCTAAACCTGAAATCTAAACCTAACCCCAAATCTAAACCTAACCCCAAATCTAAACCTAAAATCTAAACCTAACCCCAAATCTAAACCTAACCCCAAATCCAAACCTAACCCCAAATCTAACCCGAAATCTAAACCTAACCCCAAATCTAAACCTAAAATCTAAACCTAACCCCAAATCTAAACCTAAAATCTAAACCTAACCCCAAATCTAAACCAAAAATCTAAACCTAACCCCAAATCTAAACCTAAAATCTAAACCTAACCCCAAATCTAAACTTAACCCCAAATCCAAACCTAACCCCAAATCTAAACCTAAAATCTAAACCTAACCCCAAATCTAAACCTGAAATCTAAACCTAACCCCAAATCTAAACCTAACCCCAAATCTAAACCTAAAATCTAAACCTAACCCCAAATCTAAACCTAAAATCTAAACCTAACCCCAAATCTAAACCTATCCCCAAATCTAAACCTGAAATCTAAACCTAACCCCAAATCTAAACCTAACCCCAAATCTAAACCTAAAATCTAAACCTAACCCCAAATCTAAACCTAAAATCTAAACCTAACCCCAAATCTAAACGTAAAATCTAAACCTAACCCCAAATCTAAACCTAACTCCAAATCTAACCCTAAATCTAAACCTAACCCCAAATCTAAACCTAAAATCTAAACCTAACCCCAAATCAAAACCTACCCCAATTCTAAACCCCAAATCTAAACCTAACCCCAAATCTAAACCTAAAATCTAAACCTAACCCCAAATCTAAACCTAATCCCAAATCTAAACCTAATATCTAAACCTAACCCCAAATCTAAACCTAAAATCTAAACCTAACCCCAAATCTAAACCTAACCCCAAATCTAAACCTAAAATCTAAACCTAACCCTAAATCTAAAACTAAAATCTAAACCTAACCCCAAATCTAAACCTAATCCCAAATCTAAACCTAAAATGTAAACCTAACCCCAAATCTAAACCTAATCCCAAATCTAAACCTAATATCTAAACCTAACCCCAAATCTAAACCTAAAATCTAAACCTAACCCCAAATATAAACCTAACCCCAAATCTAAACCTAAAATCTAAACCTAACCCCAAATCTAAACCTAAAATCTAAACCTAACCCTAAATCTAAACCTAAAATCTAAACCTAACCCCAAATCTAAACCTAAAATCTAAACCTAACCCCAAATCTAAACCTAACCCCAAATCTAAACCTAAAATCTAAACCTAACCCCAAATCTAAACCTAAAATCTAAACCTAACCCCAAATCTAAACCTAACCCCAAATCTAAACCTAAAATCTAAACCTAACCCCAAATCTAAACCTAACCCCAAATCTAAACCTAAAATCTAAACCTAACCCCAAATCTAAACCTAACCCCAAATCTAAACCTAAAATCTAAACCTAACCCTAAATCTAAACCTAAAATCTAAACCTAACCCCAAATCTAAACCTAATCCCAAATCTAAACCTAAAATGTAAACCTAACCCCAAATCTAAACCTAAAATCTAAACCTAACCCCAAATCTAAACCTAACCCCAAATCTAAACCTAAAATCTAAACCTAACCCCAAATCTAAACCTAACCCCAAATCTAAACCTAAAATCTAAACCTAACCCCAAATCTAAACCTAACCCCAAATCTATAACCAAAAATCTAAACCTAACCCCAAATCTAACCCCAAATCTAAACCTAACCCCAAATCTAAACCTAAAATCTCAACCTAACCCCAAATCTAAACCTAACCCCAAATCTAACTCCAAATCAAAACCTAACCCCAAATCTAAACCTAAAATCTAAACCTAACCCCAAATCTAAACCTAAAATCTAAACCTAATCCCAAATCTAAACCTAAAATCTAAACCTAACCCCAAATCTAAACCTAAAATCTAAACCTAACACCAAATCTAAACCTAACCCCAAATCTAAACCTAACTCCAAATCTAACCCTAAATCTAAACCTAAACCCAAATCTAAACCTAAAATCTAAACCTAACCCCAAATCAAAACCTAACCCCAATTCTAAACCCCAAATCTAAACCTAACCCCAAAACTAAACCTAAAATCTAAACCTAACCCCAAATCTAAACCTAAAATCTAAACCTAACCCCAAATCTAAACCTAAAATCTAAACCTAACCCCAAATCTAAACCTAACCCCAAATCCAAACCTAACCCCAAATCTAAACCTAAAATCTAAACCTAACCCCAAATCTAAACCTGAAATCTAAACCTAACCCCAAATCTAAACCTAACCCCAAATCTAAACCTAAAATCTAAACCTAACCCCAAATCTAAACCTAAAATCTAAACCTAACCCTAAATCTAAACCTAACCCCAAATCTAAACCTAAAATCTAAACCTAACCCCAAATCTAAACCTGAAATCTAAACCTAACCCCAAATCTAAACCTAACCCCAAATTTAAACCTAAAATCTAAACCTAACCCCAAATCTAAACCTAAAATCTAAACCTAACCCCAAATCTAAACCTATCCCCAAATCTAAACCTGAAATCTAAACCTAACCCCAAATCTAAACCTAACCCCAAATCTAAACCGAAAATCTAAACCTAACCCCAAATCTAAACCTAAAATCTAAACCTAACCCCAAATCTAAATGTAAAATCTAAACCTAACCCCAAATCTAAACCTAACTCCAAATCTAACCCTAAATCTAAACCTAACCCCAAATCTAAACCTAAAATCTAAACCTAACCCCAAATCAAAACCTACCCCAATTCTAAACCCCAAATCTAAACCTAACCCCAAATCTAAACCTAAAATCTAAACCTAACCCCAAATCTAAACCTAACCCCAAATCTAAACCTAAAATCTAAACCTAACCCCAAATCTAAACCTAAAATCTAAACCTAACCCCAAATCTAAACCTAACCCCAAATCTAAACCTAAAATCTAAACCTAACCCTAAATCTAAACCTAAAATCTAAACCTAACCCCAAATCTAAACCTAATCCCAAATCTAAACCTAAAATGTAAACCTAACCCCAAATCTAAACCTAAAATCTAAACCTAACCCCAAATCTAAACCTAACCCCAAATCTAAACCTAAAATCTAAACCTAACCCCAAATCTAAACCTAACCCCAAATCTAAACCTAAAATGTATACCTAACCCCAAATCTAAACCTAAAATCTAAACCTAACCCCAAATCTAAACCTAACCCCAAATCTAAACCTGAAATCTAAACCTAACCCCAAATCTAAACCTAAAATCTAAACCTAACCCCAAATCTAAACCTAACCCCAAATCTAAACCTAAAATCTAAACCTAACCCTAAATCTAAACCTAAAATCTAAACCTAACCCCAAATCTAAACCTAACCCCAAATCTAAACCTAAAATCTAAACCTAACCCCAAATCTAAACCTAAAATCTAAACCTAACCCCAAATCTAAACCTAAAATCTAAACCTAACACCAAATCTAAACCTAAAATCTAAACCTAACCCCAAATCTAAACCTAACCCCAAATGTAAACCTAAAATCTAAACCTAACCCCAAATCTAAACCTAACCCCAAATCTAAACCAAAAATCTAAACCTAACCCCAAATCTAACCCCAAATCTAAACCTAACCCCAATTCTAAACCTAAAATCTAAACCTAACCCCAAATCTAAACCTAACCCCAAATCTAACTCCAAATCAAAACCTAACCCCAAATCTAAACCTAAAATCTAAACCTAACCCCAAATCTAAACCTAAAATCTAAACCTAACCCCAAATCTAAACCTAAAATCTAAACCTAACACCAAATCTAAACCTAACCCCAAATCTAAACCTAACTCCAAATCTAACCCTAAATCTAAACCTAAACCCAAATCTAAACCTAAAATCTAAACCTAACCCCAAATCAAAACCTAACCCCAATTCTAAACCTGAAATCTAAACCTAACCCCAAATCTAGACCTGAAATCTAAACCTAACCCCAAATCTAAACCTAAAATCTAAACCTAACCCCAAATCTAAACCTAAAATCTAAACCTAACCCCAAATCTAAACCTAACCCCAAATCCAAACCTAACCCCAAATCTAAACCTAAAATCTAAACCTAACCCCAAATCTAAACCTAAAATCTAAACCTAACCCCAAATCTAAACCTAAAATCTAAACCTAACCCCAAATCTAAACCTATCCCCAAATCTAAACCTGAAATCTAAACCTAACCCCAAATCTAAACCTAACCCCAAATCTAAACCTAAAATCTAAACCTAACCCCAAATCTAAACCTAACCCCAAATCTAAACCTAAAATCTAAACCTAACCCCAAATCTAAACCTAAAATCTAAACCTAACCCTAAATCTAAACCTAAAATCTAAACCTAACCCCAAATCTAAACCTAATCCCAAATCTAAACCTAAAATGTAAACCTAACCCCAAATCTAAACCTAAAATCTAAACCTAACCCCAAATCTAAACCTAACCCCAAATCTAAACCTAAAATCTAAACCTAACCCCAAATCTAAACCTAACCCCAAATCTAAACCTAAAATCTAAACCTAACCCCAAATCTAAACCTAAAATCTAAACCTAACACCAAATCTAAACCTAAAATCTAAACCTAACCCCAAATCTAAACCTAACCCCAAATCTAAACCTAAAATCTAAACCTAACCCTAAATCGAAACCTAAAATCTAAACCTAACCCCAAATGTAAACCTAACCCCAAATCTAAACCTAAAATCTAAACCTAACCCCAAATCTAAACCTAACCCCAAATCTAAACCTAAAATCTAAACCTAACCCCAAATCTAAACCTAACCCCAAATCTAAACCTAAAATCTAAACCTAACCCCAAATCTAAACCTAACCCCAAATCTAAACCTAAAATCTAAACCTAACCCCAAATCTAAACCTAACCCCAAATCTAAACCTAAAATCTAAACCTAACCCTAAATCGAAACCTAAAATCTAAACCTAACCCCAAATCTAAACCTAACCCCAAATCTAAACCTAAAATTTAAACCTAACCCCAAATCTAAACCTAAAATCTAAACCTAACCCCAAATCTAAACCTAAAATCTAAACCTAACCCCAAATCTAAACTTAACCCCAAATCCAAACCTAACCCCAAATCTAAACCTAAAATCTAAACCTAACCCCAAATCTAAACCTGAAATCTAAACCTAACCCCAAATCTAAACCTAACCCCAAATCTAAACCTATCCCCAAATCTAAACCTGAAATCTAAACCTAACCCCAAATCTAAACCTAACCCCAAATCTAAACCTAAAATCTAAACCTAACCCCAAATCTAAACCTAAAATCTAAACCTAACCCCAAATCTAAACGTAAAATCTAAACCTAACCCCAAATCTAAACCTAACTCCAAATCTAACCCTAAATCTAAACCTAACCCCAAATCTAAACCTAAAATCTAAACCTAACCCCAAATCAAAACCTACCCCAATTCTAAACCCCAAATCTAAACCTAACCCCAAATCTAAACCTAAAATCTAAACCTAACCCCAAATCTAAACCTAACCCCAAATCTAAACCTAAAATCTAAACCTAACCCCAAATCTAAACCTAAAATCTAAACCTAACCCCAAATCTAAACCTAACCCCAAATCTAAACCTAAAATCTAAACCTAACCCTAAATCTAAACCTAAAATCTAAACCTAACCCCAAATCTAAACCTAATCCCAAATCTAAACCTAAAATGTAAACCTAACCCCAAATCTAAACCTAAAATCTAAACCTAACCCCAAATCTAAACCTAACCCCAAATCTAAACCTAAAATCTAAACCTAACCCCAAATCTAAACCTAAAATCTAAACCTAACCCCAAATCTAAACCTAAAATCTAAACCTAACCCCAAATCTAAACCTAAAATCTAAACCTAACCCTAAATCTAAACCTAAAATCTAAACCTAACCCCAAATCTAAACCTAACCCCAAATCTAAACCTAAAATCTAAACCTAACCCCAAATCTAAACCTAACCCCAAATCTAAACCTAAAATCTAAACCTAACCCTAAATCGAAACCTAAAATCTAAACCTAACCCCAAATCTAAACCTAACCCCAAATCTAAACCTAAAATCTAAACCTAACACTAATTCGAAACCTAAAATCTAAACCTAACCCCAAATCTAAACCTAACCCCAAATCTAAACCTAAAATCTAAACCTAACCCTAAATCGAAACCTAAAATCTAAACCTAACCCCAAATCTAAACCTAACCCCAAATCTAAACCTAAAATCTAAACCTAACCCCAAATCTAAACCTAACCCCAAATCTAAACCTAAAATCTAAACCTAACCCCAAATCTAAACCTAATCCCAAATCTAAACCTAAAATGTATACCTAACCCCAAATCTAAACCTAAAATCTAAAACTAACCCCAAATCTAAACCTAACCCCAAATCTAAACCTAAAATCTAAACATAACCCCAAATCTAAACCTAACCCCAAATCTAAACCTAAAATCTAAACCTAACCCCAAATCTAAACCTAAAATCTAAACCTAACCCCAAATCTAAACCTAACCCCAAATCTAAACCTAAAATCTAAACCTAACCCTAAATCTAAACCTAAAATCTAAACCTAACCCCAAATCTAAACCTAATCCCAAATCTAAACCTAAAATGTAAACCTAACCCCAAATCTAAACCTAAAATCTAAACCTAACCCCAAATCTAAACCTAACCCCAAATCTAAACCTAAAATCTAAACCTAACCCCAAATCTAAACCTAACCCCAAATCTAAACCTAAAATCTAAACCTAACCCCAAATCTAAACCTAAAATCTAAACCTAACACCAAATCTAAACCTAAAATCTAAACCTAACCCCAAATCTAAACCTAACCCCAAATCTAAACCTAAAATCTAAACCTAACCCTAAATCTAAACCTAAAATCTAAACCTAACCCTGAATCTAAACCTAACCCCAAATCTAAACCTAAAATCTAAACCTAACCCCAAATCTAAACCTAACCCCAAATCTAAACCTAAAATCTAAACCTAACCCCAAATCTAAACCTAACCCCAAATCTAAACCTAAAATCTAAACCTAACCCCAAATCTAAACCTAAAATGTAAACCTAACCCCAAATCTAAACCTAAAATCTAAACCTAACCCCAAATCTAAACCTAACCCCAAATCTAAACCTAAAATCTAAACCTAACCCCAAATCGAAACCTAAAATCTAAACCTAACCCCAAATCTAAACCTAACCCCAAATCTAAACCTAAAATCTAAACCTAACCCCAAATCTAAACCTAAAATCTAAACCTAACCCCAAATCTAAACCTAAAATCTAAACCTAACCCTAAATCTAAACCTAAAATCTAAACCTAACCCCAAATCTAAACCTAATCCCAAATCTAAACCTAAAATGTAAACCTAACCCCAAATCTAAACCTAAAATCTAAACCTAACCCCAAATCTAAACCTAACCCCAAATCTAAAACTAAAATCTAAACCTAACCCCAAATCAAAACCTAACCCCAAATCTAAAACTAAAATCTAAACCTAACCCCAAATCTAAACCTAAAATCTAAACCTAACCCCAAATCTAAACCTAAAATCTAAACCTAACCCTAAATCTAAACCTAAAATCTAAACCTAACCCCAAATCTAAACCTAAAATCTAAACCTAACCCCAAATCTAAACCTAAAATCTAAACCTAACCCCAAATCTAAACCTAAAATCTAAACCTAACCCCAAATCTAAACCTAAAATCTAAACCTAACCCCAAATCTAAACCTAACCCCAAATCTAAACCTAAAATCTAAACCTAACCCTAAATCTAAACCTAAAATCTAAACCTAACCCCAAATCTAAACCTAATCCCAAATCTAAACCTAAAATGTAAACCTAACCCCAAATCTAAACCTAAAATCTAAACCTAACCCCAAATCTAAACCTAACCCCAAATCTAAAACTAAAATCTAAACCTAACCCCAAATCAAAACCTAACCCCAAATCTAAAACTAAAATCTAAACCTAACCCCAAATCTAAACCTAAAATCTAAACCTAACCCCAAATCTAAACCTAAAATCTAAACCTAACCCTAAATCTAAACCTAAAATCTAAACCTAACCCCAAATCTAAACCTAAAATCTAAACCTAACCCCAAATCTAAACCTAAAATCTAAACCTAACCCCAAATCTAAACCTAAAATCTAAACCTAACCCTAAATCGAAACCTAAAATCTAAACCTAACCCCAAATCTAAACCTAACCCCAAATCTAAACCTAAAATCTAAACCTAACCCCAAATCTAAACCTAACCCCAAATCTAAACCTAAAATCTAAACCTAACCCCAAATCTAAACCTAACCCCAAATCTAAACCTAAAATCTAAACCTAACCCTAAATCTAAACCTAAAATCTAAACCTAACCCCAAATCTAAACCTAATCCCAAATCTAAACCTAAAATGTAAACCTAACCCCAAATCTAAACCTAAAATCTAAACCTAACCCCAAATCTAAACCTAACCCCAAATCTAAACCTAAAATCTAAACCTAACCCCAAATCTAAACCTAACCCCAAATCTAAACCTAAAATCTAAACCTAACCCTAAATCTAAACCTAAAATCTAAACCTAACCCCAAATCTAAACCTAATCCCAAATCTAAACCGAAAATCTAAACCTAACCCCAAATCTAAACCTAAAATCTAAACCTAACCCCAAATCTAAACCTAACCCCAAATCTAAACCTAAAATCTAAACCTAACCCCAAATCTAAACCTAACCCCAAATCTAAACCTAAAATCTAAACCTAACCCCAAATCTAAACCTAAAATCTAAACCTAACACCAAATCTAAACCTAAAATCTAAACCTAACACCAAATCTAAACCTAACCCCAAATCTAAACCTAAAATCTAAACCTAACACTAAATCGAAACCTAAAATCTAAACCTAACCCCAAATGTAAACCTAACCCCAAATCTAAACCTAAAATCTAAACCTAACCCCAAATCTAAACCTAACCCCAAATCTAAACCTAAAATCTAAACCTAACCCCAAATCTAAACCTAAAATCTAAACCTAACACCAAATCTAAACCTAAAATCTAAACCTAACCCCAAATCTAAACCTAACCCCAAATCTAAACCTAAAATCTAAACCTAACCCTAAATCGAAACCTAAAATCTAAACCTAACCCCAAATCTAAACCTAACCCCAAATCTAAACCTAAAATCTAAACCTAACCCCAAATCTAAACCTAACTCCAAATCTAAACCTAAATCTAAACCTAACCCCAAATCTAAACCTAAAATCTAAACCTAACCCTAAATCTAAACCTAACCCCAAATCTAAACCTAAAATCTAAACCTAACCCCAAATCTAAACCTAACCCCAAATCTAAACCTAAAATCTAAACCTAACCCCAAATCTAAACCTAACCCCAAATCTAAACCTAAAATCTAAACCTAACCCCAAATCTAAACCTAACCCCAAATCTAACCCGAAATCTAAACCTAACCCCAAATCTAAACCTAAAATCTCAACCTAACCCCAAATCTAAACCTAACCCCAAATCTAACCCCAAATCTAAACCTAACCCCAAATCTAACCCTAAAATCTAAACCTAACCCTAAATCTAAACCTAACCCCAAATCTAAACCTAACCCCAAATCTAAACCTAAAATCTAAACCTAACCCCAAATCTAAACCTAAAATCTAAACCTAACCCCAAATCTAAACCTAAAATCTAAACCTAACCCCAAATCTAAACCTAAAATCTAAACCTAGCCCCAAATCTAAACCGAAAATCTAAACCTAACCCCAAATCTAAACCTAACCCCAAATCTAAACCTAAAATCTAAACCTAGCCCCAAATCTAAACCTAAAATCTAAACCTAAGCCCAAATCTAAACCTAAAATCTAAACCTAACCCCAAATCTAAACCTAAAATCTAAACCTAACACCAAATCTAAACCTAACCCAAATCTAATCCTAACTCCAAATCTAACCCTAAATCAAAACCTAACCCCAAATCTAAACCTAAAATCTAAACCTAACACCAAATCTAAACCTAAAATCTAAACCTAACCCCAAATCTAAACCAAAAATCTAAACCTAACCCCAAATCTAAACCTAAAATCTAAACCTGACCCCAAATCTAAACCTAAAATCTAAACCTAACCCCAAATCTAAACCTAACCCCAAATCTAAACCTAAAATCTAAACCTAACCCCAAATCTAAACCTAACCCCCAATCTAAACCTAACTCCAAATCTAAACCAAAAATCTAAACCTAACCCCAAATCTAAACCTAAAATCTAAACCTAACCCCAAATCTAAACCTAACCCCAAATCTAAACCTAAAATATAAACCTAACCCCAAATCTGAACCTAAAATCTAAACCTAACCCCAAATCTGAACCTAAAATCTAAACCTAACCCCAAATCTAAACCTAACCCCAAATCTAAACCTAACCCCAAATCTAATCCTAACTCCAAATCTAACCCTAAATCTAAACCTAACCCCAAATCTAAACCTAAAATCTAAACCTAACCCCAAATCTAAACCTAACCCCAAATCTAAACCCCAATTCTAAACCTAACCCCAAATCTAAACCTAAAATCTAAACCTAACCCCAAATCTAAACCTAAAATCTAAACCTAACCCCAAATCTAAACCTAAAATCTAAACCTAACCCCAATTCTAAACCTAAAATCTAAACCTAACCCCAAATCTAAACCTAACCCCAACTCTAATCCTAACTCCAAATCTAAACCTAAAATCTAAACCTAACCCCAAATCTAAACCTAAAATCTAAACCTAACCCCAAATCTAAACCTAAAATCTAAACCTAACCCCAAATCTAAACCTAAAATCTAAACCTAATCCCAAATCTAAACCTAACCCCAAATCCAAACCTAACCCCAAATCTAAACCTAAAATCTAAACCTAACCCCTAATCTAAACCTAAAATCTAAACCTAACCCCAAATCTAAACCTAAAATCTAAACCTAACCCCAAATCTGAACCTAACCCCAAATCTAAACCTAAAATCTAAACCTAACCCCAAATCTAAACCAAAAATCTAAACCTAACCCCAAATCTAAACCTAATCCCAAATCTAAACCAAAAATCTAAACCTAACACCAAATCTAAACCTAACCCCAAATCTAAACCTAAAATCTAAACCTAACCCCAAATCTAAACCTAAAATCTAAACCTAATCCCGAATCTGAACTTAAAATCTCAACCTAACCCCAAATCTAAACCTAAAATCTAAACCTAACCCCAAATCTAAACCTAACCCTAAATCTAAACCTAAAATCTAAACCTAACCCCAAATCTAAACCTAAAATCTAAACCTAACGCCAAATCTAAACCTAACCCCAAATCTAATCCTAACTCCAAATCTAACCCTAAATCTAAACCTAACCCCAAATCTAAACCTAAAATCTAAACCTAACCCCAAATCTAAACCTAACCCCAAATCTAAACCCCAAATCTAAACCTAACCCCAAATCTAAACCTAAAATCTAAACCTAACCCCAAATCTGAAGCTAACCCCAAATCTAAACCCCAAATCTAAACCTAACCCCAAATCTAAACCTAAAATCTAAACCTAACCCCAAATCTAAACCTAACCCCAAATCTAAACCTAAAATCTAAACCTAACCCCAATTCTAAACCTAAAATCTAAACCTAACCCCAAATCTAAACGTAACCCCAACTCTAATCCTAACTCCAAATCTAAACCTAAAATCTAAACCTAACCCCAACACCAAATCTAAACCTAAAATCTAAACCTAACCCCAAATCAAAACCTAACCCCAAATCTAAACCTAAAATCTAAACCTAACCCCAAATCTAAACCTAAAATCTAAACCTAAAATCTAAACCTAACCCCAAATTTAAACCTAAAATCTAAACCTAACCCCAAATCTAAACCTAACCCCAAATCTAAACCTAAAATCTAAACCTAACCCCAAATCTAAACCTAAAATCCAAACCTAACCCCAAATCTAAACCAAAAATCTAAACCTAACCCCAAATCTAAACCTAAAATCTAAACCTAATCCCAAATCTAAACCTAACCCCAAATCCAAACCTAACCCCAAATCTAAACCTAAAATCTAAACCTAACCCCTAATCTAAACCTAAAATCTAAACCTAACCCCAAATCTAAACCTAAAATCTAAACCTAACCCCAAATCTGAAGCTAACCCCAAATCTAAACCTAAAATCTAAACCTAACCCCAAATCTAAACCAAAAATCTAAACCTAACCCCAAATCTAAACCTAATCCCAAATCTAAACCAAAAATCTAAACCTAACACCAAATCTAAACCTAACCCCAAATCTAAACCTAAAATCTAAACCTAACCCCAAATCTAAACCTAACCCCAAATCTAAACCTAAAATCTAAACCTTACCCCAAATCTAAACCTAAAATCTAAACCTAACCCCAAATCTAAACCAAAAATCTAAGCCTAACCCCAAATCTAAACCTAACCCCAAATCTAAACCTAAAATCTAAACCTTACCCCAAATCTAAACCTAAAATCTAAACCTAACCCCAAATCTAAACCAAAAATCTAAACCTAACCCCAAATCTAAACCTAACCCCAAATCTAAACCTAACCCCAAATCCAAACCTAACCCCAAATCTAAACCTAAAATCTAAACCTAACCCCAAATCTAAACCTAAAATCTAAACCTAACCCCAAATCTAAACCTAAAATCTAAACCTAGCCCCAAATCTAAACCGAAAATCTAAACCTAACCCCAAATCTAAACCTAGCCCCAAATCTAAACCTAAAACCTAAACCTAAGCCCAAATCTAAACCAAAAATCTAAACCTAACCCCAAATCTAAACCTAAAATCTAAACCTAACACCAAATCTAAACCTAACCCCAAATCTAATCCTAACTCCAAATCTAAACCTAACCCTAAATCAAAACCTAACCCCAAATCTAAACCTAAAATCTAAACCTAACCCCAAATCTAAACCTAAAATCTAAACCTAACCCCAAATCTAAACCAAAAATCTAAACCTAACACCAAATCTAAACCTAACCCCAAATCTAAACCTAACCCCAAATCTAAACCTAACCCCAAATCTAATCCTAACTCCAAATCTAAACCTAACCCTAAATCAAAACCTAACCCCAAATCTAAACCTAAAATCTAAACCTAACCCCAAATCTAAACCAAAAATCTAAACCTAACCCCAAATCTAAACCTAAAATCTAAACCTAACACCAAATCTAAACCTAACCCCAAATCTAAACCTAACCCCAAATCTAAACCTAACCCTAAATCAAAACCTAACCCCAAATCTAAACCTAAAATCTAAACCTAACCCCAAATCTAAACCTAAAATCTAAACCTAACCCCAAATCTAAACCAAAAATCTAAACCTAACCCCAAATCTAAACCTAAAATCTAAACCTAACCCCAAATCTAAACCTAACCCCAAATCTAAACCTAAAATCTAAACCTAACCCCCAATCTAAACCTAACCCCAAATCTAAACCAAAAATCTAAACCTAACCCCAAATTTAAACCTAAATCTAAACCTAACCCCAAATCTAAACCTAAAATCTAAACCTAACCCCAAATCTAAACCTAACCCCAAATCTAAACCTAAAATCTAAACCTAACCCCAAATCTAAACCTAACCCCAAATCTAAAACTAACCCCAAATCTAAACCTAACCCCAAATCTAAACCTAAAATCTAAACCTAACCCCAAATCTAAACCTAACCCAAATCTAATCCTAACTCCAAATCTAACCCTAAATCTAAACCTAACCCCAAATCTAAACCTAAAATCTAAACCTAACCCCAAATCTAAACCTAACCCCAAATCTAAACCCCAAATCTAAACCTAACCCCAAATCTAAACCTAAAATCTAAACCTAACCCCAAATCTAAACCTAAAATCTAAAGCTAACCCCAAATCTAAACCTAACCCCAAATCTAAACCTAAAATCTAAACCTAACCACAATTCTAAACCTAAAATCTAAACCTAACCCCAAATCTAAACCTAACCCCAACTCTAATCCTAACTCCAAATCTAAACCTAAAATCTAAACCTAACCCCAAATCTAAACCTAAAATCTAAACCTAACCCCAAATCAAAACCTAACCCCAAATCTAAACCTAAAATCTAAACCTAACCCCAAATCTAAACCAAAAATCTAAACCTAACCCCAAATCTAAACCTAAAATCTAAACCTAATCCCAAATCTAAACCTAACCCCAAATCCAAACCTAACCCCAAATCTAAACCTAAAATCTAAACCTAACCCCAAATCTAAACCTAAAATCTAAACCTAACCCCAAATCTAAACCTAACCCCAAATCTATACCTAAAATCTAAACCTAACCCCAAATCTAAACCAAAAATCTAAACCTAACCCCAAATCTAAACCTAATCCCAAATCTAAACCAAAAATCTAAACCTAACACCAAATCTAAACCTAACCCCAAATCTAAACCTAAAATCTAAACCTAACCCCAAATCTAAACCTAACCCCAAATCTAAACCTAAAATCTAAACCTTACCCCAAATCTAAACCTAAGATATAAACCTAACCCCAAATCTAAACCAAAAATCTAAACCTAACCCCAAATCTAAACCTAACTCCGAATCTAACCCTAAATCTAAACCTAACCCCAAATCTAAACCTAAAATCTAAACCTAACCCCAAATCTAAACCTAACCCCAAATCTAAACCCCAAATCTAAACCTAACCCCAAATCTAAACCTAAAATCTAAACCTAACCCCAAATCTAAACCTAAAATCTAAACCTAACCCCAAATGTAAACCTAACCCCAAATCTAAACCTAAAATCTAAACCTAACCCCAATTCTAAACCTAAAATCTAAACCTAACCCCAAATCTAAACCTAACCCCAACTCTAATCCTAACTCCAAATCTAAACCTAAAATCTAAACCTAACCCCAAATCTAAACCTAAAATCTAAACCTAACCCCAAATCAAAACCTAACCCCAAATCTAAACCTAAAATCTAAACCTAACTCCAAATCTAAACCTAAAATCTAAACCTAAAATCTAAACCTAACCCCAAATTTAAACCTAAAATCTAAACCTAACCCCAAATCTAAACCTAACCCCAAATCTAAACCTAAAATCTAAACCTAACCCCAAATCTAAACCTAAAATCTAAACCTAACCCCAAATCTAAACCAAAAATCTAAACCTAACCCCAAATCTAAACCTCAAATCTAAACCTAATCCCAAATCTAAACCTAACCCCAAATCCAAACCTAACCCCAAATCTAAACCTAAAATCTAAACCTAACCCCTAATCTAAACCTAAAATCTAAACCTAACCCCAAATCTAAACCTAAAATCTAAACCTAACCCCAAATCTGAAGCTAACCCCAAATCTAAACCTAAAATCTAAACCTAACCCCAAATCTAAACCAAAAATCTAAACCTAACCCCAAATCTAAACCTAATCCCAAATCTAAACCAAAAATCTAAACCTAACACCAAATCTAAACCTAACCCCAAATCTAAACCTAAAATCTAAACCTAACCCCAAATCTAAACCTAACCCCAAATCTAAACCTAAAATCTAAACCTTACCCCAAATCTAAACCTAAAATCTAAACCTCACCCCAAATCTAAACCAAAAATCTAAACCTAACCCCAAATCTAAACCTAAAATCTAAACCTAACCCCAAATCTAAACCTAACCCCAAATCTAAACCTAAAATCTAAACCTAACCCCAAATCTAAACCTAAAATCTAAACCTAACGCCAAATCTAAACCTAACCCCAAATCTAATCCTAACTCCAAATCTAACCCTAAATCTAAACCTAACCCCAAATCTAAACCTAAAATCTAAACCTAACCCCAAATCTAAACCTAACCCCAAATCTAAACCCCAAATCTAAACCTAACCCCAAATCTAAACCTAAAATCTAAACCTAACCCCAAATCTAAACCTAAAATCTAAACCTAACCCCAAATCTAAACCTAACCCCAAATCTAAACCTAAAATCTAAACCTAACCCCAATTCTAAACCTAAAATCTAAACCTAACCCCAAATCTAAACCTAACCCCAACTCTAATCCTAACTCCAAATCTAAACCTAAAATCTAAACCTAACCCCAACCCCAAATCTAAACCTAAAATCTAAACCTAACCCCAAATCAAAACCTAACCCCAAATCTAAACCTAAAATCTAAACCTAACCCCAAATCTAAACCTAAAATCTAAACCTAAAATCTAAACCTAACCCCAAATTTAAACCTAAAATCTAAACCTAACCCCAAATCTAAACCTAACCCCAAATCTAAACCTAAAATCTAAACCTAACCCCAAATCTAAACCTAAAATCT
Organism: Patagioenas fasciata; assembly: GCF_037038585.1. NCBI lineage: Eukaryota > Metazoa > Chordata > Aves > Columbiformes > Columbidae > Patagioenas > Patagioenas fasciata. The sequence goes on along the minus strand of NW_027288772.1, from coordinate 372,760 downwards.
AAACCTAACCCCAAATCTAAACCAAAAATCTAAACCTAATCCCAAATCTAAACCTAAAATCTAAACCTAATCCCAAATCTAAACCTAACCCCAAATCTAAACCTAACCCCAAATCTAAACCTAAAATCTAAACCTAACCCCAAATCTAAACCTAAAATCTAAACCTAACCCCAAATCTAAACCTAACCCCAAATCTAAACCTAAAATCTAAACCTAACCACAATTCTAAACCTAAAATCTAAACCTAACCCCAAATCTAAACCTAACCCCAACTCTAATCCTAACTCCAAATCTAAACCTAAAATCTAAACCTAACCCCAAATCTAAACCTAAAATCTAAACCTAACCCCAAATCAAAACCTAACCCCAAATCTAAACCTAAAATCTAAACCTAACCCCAAATCTAAACCAAAAATCTAAACCTAACCCCAAATCTAAACCTAAAATCTAAACCTAATCCCAAATCTAAACCTAACCCCAAATCCAAACCTAACCCCAAATCTAAACCTAAAATCTAAACCTAACCCCAAATCTAAACCTAAAATCTAAACCTAACCCCAAATCTAAACCAAAAATCTAAACCTAACCCCAAATCTAAACCTAATCCCAAATCTAAACCAAAAATCTAAACCTAACACCAAATCTAAACCTAACCCCAAATCTAAACCTAAAATCTAAACCTAACCCCAAATCTAAACCTAACCCCAAATCTAAACCTAAAATCTAAACCTTACCCCAAATCTAAACCTAAAATATAAACCTAACCCCAAATCTAAACCAAAAATCTAAACCTAACCCCAAATCTAAACCTAACTCCGAATCTAACCCTAAATCTAAACCTAACCCCAAATCTAAACCTAAAATCTAAACCTAACCCCAAATCTAAACCTAACCCCAAATCTAAACCCCAAATCTAAACCTAACCCCAAATCTAAACCTAAAATCTAAACCTAACCCCAAATCTAAACCTAAAATCTAAACCTAACCCCAAATCTAAACCTAAAATCTAAACCTAACCCCAAATCTAAACCCCAAATCTAAACCTAACCCCAAATCTAAACCTAAAATCTAAACCTAACCCCAAATCTAAACCTAAAATCTAAACCTAACCCCAAATCAAAACCTAACCCCAAATCTAAACCTAAAATCTAAACCTAACTCCAAATCTAAACCTAAAATCTAAACCTAAAATCTAAACCTAACCCCAAATTTAAACCTAAAATCTAAACCTAACCCCAAATCTAAACCTAACCCCAAATCTAAACCTAAAATCTAAACCTAACCCCAAATCTAAACCAAAAATCTAAACCTAACCCCAAATCTAAACCTAAAATCTAAACCTAATCCCAAATCTAAACCTAACCCCAAATCCAAACCTAACCCCAAATCTAAACCTAAAATCTAAACCTAATCCCTAATCTAAACCTAAAATCTAAACCTAACCCCAAATCTAAACCTAAAATCTAAACCTAACCCCAAATCTGAAGCTAACCCCAAATCTAAACCTAACCCCAAATCTAAACCTAAAATCTAAACCTAACCCCAAATCTAAACCTAACCCCAAATCTAAACCTAAAATCTAAACCTAACCCCAATTCTAAACCTAAAATCTAAACCTAACCCCAAATCTAAACCTAACCCCAACTCTAATCCTAACTCCAAATCTAAACCTAAAATCTAAACCTAACCCCAACACCAAATCTAAACCTAAAATCTAAACCTAACCCCAAATCAAAACCTAACCCCAAATCTAAACCTAAAATCTAAACCTAACCCCAAATCTAAACCTAAAATCTAAACCTAAAATCTAAACCTAACCCCAAATTTAAACCTAAAATCTAAACCTAACCCCAAATCTAAACCTAACCCCAAATCTAAACCTAAAATCTAAACCTAACCCCAAATCTAAACCTAAAATCCAAACCTAACCCCAAATCTAAACCAAAAATCTAAACCTAACCCCAAATCTAAACCTAAAATCTAAACCTAATCCCAAATCTAAACCTAACCCCAAATCCAAACCTAACCCCAAATCTAAACCTAAAATCTAAACCTAACCCCTAATCTAAACCTAAAATCTAAACCTAACCCCAAATCTAAACCTAAAATCTAAACCTAACCCCAAATCTGAAGCTAACCCCAAATCTAAACCCCAAATCTAAACCTAACCCCAAATCTAAACCTAAAATCTAAACCTAACCCCAAATCTAAACCTAACCCCAAATCTAAACCTAAAATATAAACCTAACCCCAAATCTAAACCTAACCCCAAATCTAAACCTAAAATCTAAACCTAACCCCACATCTAAACCTAAAATCTAAACCTAACACCAAATCTAAACCTAAAATCTAAACGTAACCCCAAATCTAAACCTAAATCTGAACCTAACCCCAAATCTAAACCTAAAATCTAAACCTAACCCCAAATCTAAACCTAACCCCAAATCTAAACCTAACCCCAAATCTAAACCTAAAATCTAAACCTAACCCCAAATCTAAACCTAACCCCAAATCTAAACCTAAAATCTAAACCTAACCCCAAATCTAAACCTAACCCCAAATCTAAACCTAAAATCTAAACCTAACCCCAAATCTAAACCTAACCCCAAATCTAAACCTAACCCCAAATCTAAACCAAAAATCTAAACCTAACCCGAAATCTACCCCCAAATCTAAACCTAACCCCAAATCTAAACCTAACCCCAGATCTAAACCTAAAATCTAAACCTAACCCCAAATCTAAACCAAAAATCTAAACCTAACCCGAAATCTAACCCCAAATCTAAACCTAACCCCAAATCTAAACCTAAAATCTCAACCTAACCTTAAATCTAAACCTAACCCCAAATCGAACCCCAAATCTAAACCTAACCCAAAATCTAAACCTAAAATCTAAACCTAACCCCAAATCTAAACCTAAAATCTAAACCTAACCCCAAATCTAAACCTAACCCCAAATCCAAACCTAACCCCAAATCTAAACCTAAAATCTAAACCTAACCCCAAATATAAACCTAAAATCTAAACCTAACCCTAAATCTAAACCTAACCCCAAATCTAAACCTAACGCCAAATCTAAACCTAAAATCTAAACCTAACCCCAAATCTAAACCTAACCCCAAATCTAAACCTAAAATCTAAACCTAACCCCAAATCTAAACCGAAAATCTAAACCTAACCCCAAATCTAAACCTAACCCCAAATCTAAACCAAAAATCTAAACCTAGCCCCAAATCTAAACCTAAAATCTAAACCTAACCGCAAATGTAAACCAAAAATCTAAACCTAACCCCAAATCTAAACCTAAAATATAAACCTAACCCCAAATCTAAACCTAACCCCAAATCTAAACCTAAAATCTAAACCTAACCCCAAATCTAAACCCCAAATCTAAACCTAACCCCAAATCTAAACCCCAAATCTAAACCTAACCCCAAATCTTAACCTAAAATCTAAACCTAACCCCAAATCTAAACCTAAAATCTAAACCTAACCCCAAATCTAAACCTAACCCCAAATCTAAACCTAAAATCTAAACCTAACACCAAATCTAAACATAACCCCAAATCTAAACCTAAAATCTAAACCTAACCCTAAATCTAAACCGAAAATCTAAACCTAACCCCAAATCTAAACCTAACCCCAAATCTAAACCTAAAATCTAAACCTAACCCCAAATCTAAACTTAAAATCTAAACCTAACCCCAAATCTAAACCTAACCCCAAATCTAAACCTAAAATCTAAACCTAACCCCAAATCTAAACCTAACCCCAAATCTAAACCTAAAATCTAAACCTAACCCCAAATCTAAACCTAACCACAAATCTAAACCTAAAATCTAAACCTAACCCCAAATCTAAACCTAAAATCTAAACCTAACCCCAAATCTAAACCTAAAATCTAAACCTAACACCAAATCTAAACCTAACCCCAAATCTAAACCTAACTGCAAATCTAACCCTAAATCTAAACCTAACCCAAAATCTAAACCTAAAATCTAAACCTAACCCCAAATCAAAACCAAAAATCTAAACCTAACCCCAAATCTAAACCTAAAATCTAAACCTAACCCCAAATCTAAACCTAACCCCAAATCCAAACCTAACCCCAAATCTAAACCTAAAATCTAAACCTAAACCCAAATCTAAACCTAAAATCTAAACCTAATCCTAAATCTAAACCTAACCCCAAATTTAAACCTAACGCCAAATCTAAACCTAAAATCTAAACCTAACCCCAAATCTAAAACTAAAATCTAAACCTAACACCAAATCTAAACCTAACCCCAAATCTAAACCTAAAATCTAAACCTAACTCCAAATCTAAACCTAACCCCAAATCTAAACCTAAAATCTAAACGTAACCCCAAATCTAAACCTAACTCCAAATCTAACCCTAAATCTAAACCTAACCCCAAATCTAAACCTAAAATCTAAACCTAACCCAAAATCTAAACCTAACTCCAAATCTAACCCTAAATCTAAACCTAACCCCAAATCTAAACCTAAAATCTAAACCTAACACCAAATCAAAACCTAACCCCAATTCTAAACCCCAAATCTAAACCTAACCCCAAATCTAAACCTAAAATCTAAACCTAACCCCAAATCTAAACCTAACCCTAAATCTAAACCTAAAATCTAAACCTAACCCCAAATCTAAACCTAAAATCTAAACCTAACCCTAAATCTAAACCTAAAATCTAAACCTAACCCCAAATCTAAACCTAAAATCTAAACCTAACCCTAAATCTAAACCTAAAATCTAAACCTAACCCCAAATCTAAACCTAAAATCTAAACCTAACCCCAAATCTAAACCTAACCCCAAATCTAAACCTAAAATCTAAACCTAACCCCAAATCTAAACCTTAAATCTAAACCTAACACCAAATCTAAACCTAAAATCTAAACCTAACCCCAAATCTAAACCTAACCCCAAATCTAAACCTAAATCTAAACCTAACCCCAAATCTAAACCTAAAATCTAAACCTAACCCCAAATCTAAACCTAAGCCCAAATCTAAACCTAAAATCTAAACCTAACCCCAAATCTAAACCTAACCCCAAATCTAAACCTAAAATCTAAACCTAACCCCAAATCTAAACCTAACCCCAAATCTAAACCTAAAATCTAAACCTAACCCCAAATCTCAACCTAAAATCTAAACCTAACCCCAAATCTAAACCAAAAATCTAAACCTAACCCGAAATCTAACCCCAAATCTAAAACTAACCCCAAATCTAAACCTAAAATCTCAACCTAACCTTAAATCTAAACCTAACCCCAAATCTAACCCCAAATCTAAACCTAACCCAAAATCTAAACCTAAAATCTAAACCTAACCCCAAATCTAAACCTAAAATCTAAACCTAACCCCAAATCTAAACCTAACCCCAAATCCAAACCTAACCCCAAATCTAAACCTAAAATCTAAACCTAACCCCAAATCTAAACCTAAAATCTAAACCTAACCCTAAATCTAAACCTAACCCCAAATCTAAACCTAACGCCAAATCTAAACCTAAAATCTAAACCTAATCCCAAATCTAAACCTAACCCCAAATCCAAACCTAACCCCAAATCTAAACCTAAAATCTAAACCTAACCCCTAATCTAAACCTAAAATCTAAACCTAACCCCAAATCTAAACCTAAAATCTAAACCTAACCCCAAATCTGAAGCTAACCCCAAATCTAAACCTAAAATCTAAACCTAACCCCAAATCTAAACCTAAAATCTAAACCTAACCCTAAATCTAAACCTAACCCCAAATCTAAACCTAACGCCAAATCTAAACCTAAAATCTAAACCTAATCCCAAATCTAAACCTAACCCCAAATCCAAACCTAACCCCAAATCTAAACCTAAAATCTAAACCTAACCCCTAATCTAAACCTAAAATCTAAACCTAACCCCAAATCTAAACCTAAAATCTAAACCTAACCCCAAATCTGAAGCTAACCCCAAATCTAAACCTAAAATCTAAACCTAACCCCAAATCTAAACCAAAAATCTAAACCTAACCCCAAATCTAAACCTAATCCCAAATCTAAACCAAAAATCTAAACCTAACACCAAATCTAAACCTAACCCCAAATCTAAACCTAAAATCTAAACCTAACCCCAAATCTAAACCTAACCCCAAATCTAAACCTAAAATCTAAACCTTACCCCAAATCTAAACCTAAAATCTAAACCTCACCCCAAATCTAAACCAAAAATCTAAACCTAACCCCAAATCTAAACCTAAAATCTAAACCTAACCCCAAATCTAAACCTAACCCCAAATCTAAACCTAAAATCTAAACCTAACCCCAAATCTAAACCTAAAATCTAAACCTAACGCCAAATCTAAACCTAACCCCAAATCTAATCCTAACTCCAAATCTAACCCTAAATCTAAACCTAACCCCAAATCTAAACCTAAAATCTAAACCTAACCCCAAATCTAAACCTAACCCCAAATCTAAACCCCAAATCTAAACCTAACCCCAAATCTAAACCTAAAATCTAAACCTAACCCCAAATCTAAACCTAAAATCTAAACCTAACCCCAAATCTAAACCTAACCCCAAATCTAAACCTAAAATCTAAACCTAACCCCAATTCTAAACCTAAAATCTAAACCTAACCCCAAATCTAAACCTAACCCCAACTCTAATCCTAACTCCAAATCTAAACCTAAAATCTAAACCTAACCCCAACCCCAAATCTAAACCTAAAATCTAAACCTAACCCCAAATCAAAACCTAACCCCAAATCTAAACCTAAAATCTAAACCTAACCCCAAATCTAAACCTAAAATCTAAACCTAAAATCTAAACCTAACCCCAAATTTAAACCTAAAATCTAAACCTAACCCCAAATCTAAACCTAACCCCAAATCTAAACCTAAAATCTAAACCTAACCCCAAATCTAAACCTAAAATCTAAACCTAACCCCAAATCTAAACCAAAAATCTAAACCTAATCCCAAATCTAAACCTAAAATCTAAACCTAATCCCAAATCTAAACCTAACCCCAAATCTAAACCTAACCCCAAATCTAAACCTAAAATCTAAACCTAACCCCAAATCTAAACCTAACCCCAAATCTAAACCTAAAATCTAAACCTAACCACAATTCTAAACCTAAAATCTAAACCTAACCCCAAATCTAAACCTAACCCCAACTCTAATCCTAACTCCAAATCTAAACCTAAAATCTAAACCTAACCCCAAATCTAAACCTAAAATCTAAACCTAACCCCAAATCAAAACCTAACCCCAAATCTAAACCTAAAATCTAAACCTAACCCCAAATCTAAACCAAAAATCTAAACCTAACCCCAAATCTAAACCTAAAATCTAAACCTAATCCCAAATCTAAACCTAACCCCAAATCCAAACCTAACCCCAAATCTAAACCTAAAATCTAAACCTAACCCCAAATCTAAACCTAAAATCTAAACCTAACCCCAAATCTAAACCAAAATCTAAACCTAACCCCAAATCTAAACCTAATCCCAAATCTAAACCAAAAATCTAAACCTAACACCAAATCTAAACCTAACCCCAAATCTAAACCTAAAATCTAAACCTAACCCCAAATCTAAACCTAACCCCAAATCTAAACCTAAAATCTAAACCTTACCCCAAATCTAAACCTAAAATATAAACCTAACCCCAAATCTAAACCAAAAATCTAAACCTAACCCCAAATCTAAACCTAACTCCGAATCTAACCCTAAATCTAAACCTAACCCCAAATCTAAACCTAAAATCTAAACCTAACCCCAAATCTAAACCTAACCCCAAATCTAAACCCCAAATCTAAACCTAACCCCAAATCTAAACCTAAAATCTAAACCTAACCCCAAATCTAAACCTAAAATCTAAACCTAACCCCAAATCTAAACCTAACCCCAAATCTAAACCTAAAATCTAAACCTAACCCCAAATCTAAACCTAAAATCTAAACCTAACCCCAAATCTAAACCCCAAATCTAAACCTAACCCCAAATCTAAACCTAAAATCTAAACCTAACCCCAAATCTAAACCTAAAATCTAAACCTAACCCCAAATCAAAACCTAACCCCAAATCTAAACCTAAAATCTAAACCTAACTCCAAATCTAAACCTAAAATCTAAACCTAAAATCTAAACCTAACCCCAAATTTAAACCTAAAATCTAAACCTAACCCCAAATCTAAACCTAACCCCAAATCTAAACCTAAAATCTAAACCTAATCCCAAATCTAAACCTAACCCCAAATCCAAACCTAACCCCAAATCTAAACCTAAAATCTAAACCTAATCCCTAATCTAAACCTAAAATCTAAACCTAACCCCAAATCTAAACCTAAAATCTAAACCTAACCCCAAATCTGAAGCTAACCCCAAATCTAAACCCCAAATCTAAACCTAACCCCAAATCTAAACCTAAAATCTAAACCTAACCCCAAATCTAAACCTAACCCCAAATCTAAACCTAAAATCTAAACCTAACCCCAATTCTAAACCTAAAATCTAAACCTAACCCCAAATCTAAACCTAACCCCAACTCTAATCCTAACTCCAAATCTAAACCTAAAATCTAAACCTAACCCCAACACCAAATCTAAACCTAAAATCTAAACCTAACCCCAAATCAAAACCTAACCCCAAATCTAAACCTAAAATCTAAACCTAACCCCAAATCTAAACCTAAAATCTAAACCTAAAATCTAAACCTAACCCCAAATTTAAACCTAAAATCTAAACCTAACCCCAAATCTAAACCTAACCCCAAATCTAAACCTAAAATCTAAACCTAACCCCAAATCTAAACCTAAAATCCAAACCTAACCCCAAATCTAAACCAAAAATCTAAACCTAACCCCAAATCTAAACCTAAAATCTAAACCTAATCCCAAATCTAAACCTAACCCCAAATCCAAACCTAACCCCAAATCTAAACCTAAAATCTAAACCTAACCCCTAATCTAAACCTAAAATCTAAACCTAACCCCAAATCTAAACCTAAAATCTAAACCTAACCCCAAATCTGAAGCTAACCCCAAATCTAAACCTAAAATCTAAACCTAACCCCAAATCTAAACCAAAAATCTAAACCTAACCCCAAATCTAAACCTAATCCCAAATCTAAACCAAAAATCTAAACCTAACACCAAATCTAAACCTAACCCCAAATCTAAACCTAAAATCTAAACCTAACCCCAAATCTAAACCTAACCCCAAATCTAAACCTAAAATCTAAACCTTACCCCAAATCTAAACCTAAAATCTAAACCTAACCCCAAATCTAAACCTAACCCCAAATCTAAACCTAAAATCTAAACCTAACCCCAAATCTAAACCTAACCCCAAATCTAAAACTAACCCCAAATCTAAACCTAACCCCAAATCTAAACCTAAAATCTAAACCTAACCCCAAATCTAAACCTAACCCCAAATCTAATCCTAACTCCAAATCTAACCCTAAATCTAAACCTAACCCCAAATCTAAACCTAAAATCTAAACCTAACCCCAAATCTAAACCTAACCCCAAATCTAAACCCCAAATCTAAACCTAACCCCAAATCTAAACCTAAAATCTAAACCTAACCCCAAATCTAAACCTAAAATCTAAAGCTAACCCCAAATCTAAACCTAACCCCAAATCTAAACCTAAAATCTAAACCTAACCACAATTCTAAACCTAAAATCTAAACCTAACCCCAAATCTAAACCTAACCCCAACTCTAATCCTAACTCCAAATCTAAACCTAAAATCTAAACCTAACCCCAAATCTAAACCTAAAATCTAAACCTAACCCCAAATCAAAACCTAACCCCAAATCTAAACCTAAAATCTAAACCTAACCCCAAATCTAAACCAAAAATCTAAACCTAACCCCAAATCTAAACCTAAAATCTAAACCTAATCCCAAATCTAAACCTAACCCCAAATCCAAACCTAACCCCAAATCTAAACCTAAAATCTAAACCTAACCCCAAATCTAAACCTAAAATCTAAACCTAACCCCAAATCTAAACCTAACCCCAAATCTATACCTAAAATCTAAACCTAACCCCAAATCTAAACCAAAAATCTAAACCTAACCCCAATTCTAAACCTAATCCCAAATCTAAACCAAAAATCTAAACCTAACACCAAATCTAAACCTAACCCCAAATCTAAACCTAAAATCTAAACCTAACCCCAAATCTAAACCTAACCCCAAATCTAAACCTAAAATCTAAACCTTACCCCAAATCTAAACCTAAGATATAAACCTAACCCCAAATCTAAACCAAAAATCTAAACCTAACCCCAAATCTAAACCTAACTCCGAATCTAACCCTAAATCTAAACCTAACCCCAAATCTAAACCTAAAATCTAAACCTAACCCCAAATCTAAACCTAACCCCAAATCTAAACCCCAAATCTAAACCTAACCCCAAATCTAAACCTAAAATCTAAACCTAACCCCAAATCTAAACCTAAAATCTAAACCTAACCACAAATCTAAACCTAACCCCAAATCTAAACCTAAAATCTAAACCTAACCCCAATTCTAAACCTAAAATCTAAACCTAACCCCAAATCTAAACCTAACCCCAACTCTAATCCTAACTCCAAATCTAAACCTAAAATCTAAACCTAACCCCAAATCTAAACCTAAAATCTAAACCTAACCCCAAATCAAAACCTAACCCCAAATCTAAACCTAAAATCTAAACCTAACTCCAAATCTAAACCTAAAATCTAAACCTAAAATCTAAACCTAACCCCAAATTTAAACCTAAAATCTAAACCTAACCCCAAATCTAAACCTAACCCCAAATCTAAACCTAAAATCTAAACCTAACCCCAAATCTAAACCTAAAATCTAAACCTAACCCCAAATCTAAACCAAAAATCTAAACCTAACCCCAAATCTAAACCTAAAATCTAAACCTAATCCCAAATCTAAACCTAACCCCAAATCCAAACCTAACCCCAAATCTAAACCTAAAATCTAAACCTAACCCCTAATCTAAACCTAAAATCTAAACCTAACCCCAAATCTAAACCTAAAATCTAAACCTAACCCCAAATCTGAAGCTAACCCCAAATCTAAACCTAAAATCTAAACCTAACCCCAAATCTAAACCAAAAATCTAAATCTAACCCCAAATCTAAACCTAATCCCAAATCTAAACCAAAAATCTAAACCTAACACCAAATCTAAACCTAACCCCAAATCTAAACCTAAAATCTAAACCTAACCCCAAATCTAAACCTAACCCCAAATCTAAACCTAAAATCTAAACCTTACCCCAAATCTAAACCTAAAATCTAAACCTCACCCCAAATCTAAACCAAAAATCTAAACCTAACCCCAAATCTAAACCTAAAATCTAAACCTAACCCCAAATCTAAACCTAACCCCAAATCTAAACCTAAAATCTAAACCTAACCCCAAATCTAAACCTAAAATCTAAACCTAACGCCAAATCTAAACCTAACCCCAAATCTAATCCTAACTCCAAATCTAACCCTAAATCTAAACCTAACCCCAAATCTAAACCTAAAATCTAAACCTAACCCCAAATCTAAACCTAACCCCAAATCTAAACCCCAAATCTAAACCTAACCCCAAATCTAAACCTAAAATCTAAACCTAACCCCAAATCTAAACCTAAAATCTAAACCTAACCCCAAATCTAAACCTAACCCCAAATCTAAACCTAAAATCTAAACCTAACCCCAATTCTAAACCTAAAATCTAAACCTAACCCCAAATCTAAACCTAACCCCAACTCTAATCCTAACTCCAAATCTAAACCTAAAATCTAAACCTAACCCCAACCCCAAATCTAAACCTAAAATCTAAACCTAACCCCAAATCAAAACCTAACCCCAAATCTAAACCTAAAATCTAAACCTAACCCCAAATCTAAACCTAAAATCTAAACCTAACCCCAAATCTAAACCTAAAATCTAAACCTAACCCCAAATCTAAACCAAAAATCTAAACCTAACCCCAAATCTAAACCTAAAATCTAAACCTAATCCCAAATCTAAACCTAACCCCAAATCCAAACCTAACCCCAAATCTAAACCTAAAATCTAAACCTAACCCCTAATCTAAACCTAAAATCTAAACCTAACCCCAAATCTAAACCTAAAATCTAAACCTAACCCCAAATCTGAAGCTAACCCCAAATCTAAACCTAAAATCTAAACCTAACCCCAAATCTAAACCAAAAATCTAAACCTAACCCCAAATCTAAACCTAATCCCAAATCTAAACCAAAAATCTAAACCTAACACCAAATCTAAACCTAACCCCAAATCTAAACCTAAAATCTAAACCTAACCCCAAATCTAAACCTAACCCCAAATCTAAACCTAAAATCTAAACCTTACCCCAAATCTAAACCTAAAATCTAAACCTCACCCCAAATCTAAACCAAAATCTAAACCTAACCCCAAATCTAAACCTAAAATCTAAACCTAACCCCAAATCTAAACCTAACCCCAAATCTAAACCTAAAATCTAAACCTAACCCCAAATCTAAACCTAAAATCTAAACCTAACGCCAAATCTAAACCTAACCCCAAATCTAATCCTAACTCCAAATCTAACCCTAAATCTAAACCTAACCCCAAATCTAAACCTAAAATCTAAACCTAACCCCAAATCTAAACCTAACCCCAAATCTAAACCCCAAATCTAAACCTAACCCCAAATCTAAACCTAAAATCTAAACCTAACCCCAAATCTAAACCTAAAATCTAAACCTAACCCCAAATCTAAACCTAACCCCAATTCTAAACCTAAAATCTAAACCTAACCCCAATTCTAAACCTAAAATCTAAACCTAACCCCAAATCTAAACCTAACCCCAACTCTAATCCTAACTCCAAATCTAAACCTAAAATCTAAACCTAACCCCAACCCCAAATCTAAACCTAAAATCTAAACCTAACCCCAAATCAAAACCTAACCCCAAATCTAAACCTAAAATCTAAACCTAACCCCAAATCTAAACCTAAAATCTAAACCTAAAATCTAAACCTAACCCCAAATTTAAACCTAAAATCTAAACCTAACCCCAAATCTAAACCTAACCCCAAATCTAAACCTAAAATCTAAACCTAACCCCAAATCTAAACCTAAAATCTAAACCTAACCCCAAATCTAAACCAAAAATCTAAACCTAATCCCAAATCTAAACCTAAAATCTAAACCTAATCCCAAATCTAAACCTAACCCCAAATCTAAACCTAAAATCTAAACCTAACCCCAAATCTAAACCTAAAATCTAAACCTAACCCCAAATCTAAACCTAACCCCAAATCTAAACCTAAAATCTAAACCTAACCACAATTCTAAACCTAAAATCTAAACCTAACCCCAAATCTAAACCTAACCCCAACTCTAATCCTAACTCCAAATCTAAACCTAAAATCTAAACCTAACCCCAAATCTAAACCTAAAATCTAAACCTAACCCCAAATCAAAACCTAACCACAAATCTAAACCTAAAATCTAAACCTAACCCCAAATCTAAACCAAAAATCTAAACCTAACCCCAAATCTAAACCTAAAATCTAAACCTAATCCCAAATCTAAACCTAACCCCAAATCCAAACCTAACCCCAAATCTAAACCTAAAATCTAAACCTAACCCCAAATCTAAACCTAAAATCTAAACCTAACCCCAAATCTAAACCAAAAATCTAAACCTAACCCCAAATCTAAACCTAATCCCAAATCTAAACCAAAATCTAAACCTAACACCAAATCTAAACCTAACCCCAAATCTAAACCTAAAATCTAAACCTAACCCCAAATCTAAACCTAACCCCAAATCTAAACCTAAAATCTAAACCTTACCCCAAATCTAAACCTAAAATATAAACCTAACCCCAAATCTAAACCAAAAATCTAAACCTAACCCCAAATCTAAACCTAACTCCGAATCTAACCCTAAATCTAAACCTAACCCCAAATCTAAACCTAAAATCTAAACCTAACCCCAAATCTAAACCTAACCCCAAATCTAAACCCCAAATCTAAACCTAACCCCAAATCTAAACCTAAAATCTAAACCTAACCCCAAATCTAAACCTAAAATCTAAACCTAACCCCAAATCTAAACCTAACCCCAAATCTAAACCTAAAATCTAAACCTAACCCCAAATCTAAACCTAAAATCTAAACCTAACCCCAAATCTAAACCCCAAATCTAAACCTAACCCCAAATCTAAACCTAAAATCTAAACCTAACCCCAAATCTAAACCTAAAATCTAAACCTAACCCCAAATCAAAACCTAACCCCAAATCTAAACCTAAAATCTAAACCTAACTCCAAATCTAAACCTAAAATCTAAACCTAAAATCTAAACCTAACCCCAAATTTAAACCTAAAATCTAAACCTAACCCCAAATCTAAACCTAACCCCAAATCTAAACCTAAAATCTAAACCTAACCCCAATTCTAAACCTAAAATCTAAACCTAACCCCAAATCTAAACCTAACCCCAACTCTAATCCTAACTCCAAATCTAAACCTAAAATCTAAACCTAACCCCAACCCCAAATCTAAACCTAAAATCTAAACCTAACCCCAAATCAAAACCTAACCCCAAATCTAAACCTAAAATCTAAACCTAACCCCAAATCTAAACCTAAAATCTAAACCTAAAATCTAAACCTAACCCCAAATTTAAACCTAAAATCTAAACCTAACCCCAAATCTAAACCTAACCCCAAATCTAAACCTAAAATCTAAACCTAACCCCAAATCTAAACCTAAAATCTAAACCTAACCCCAAATCTAAACCAAAAATCTAAACCTAATCCCAAATCTAAACCTAAAATCTAAACCTAATCCCAAATCTAAACCTAACCCCAAATCTAAACCTAACCCCAAATCTAAACCTAAAATCTAAACCTAACCCTAAATCTAAACCTAAAATCTAAACCTAACCCCAAATCTAAACCTAACCCCAAATCTAAACCTAAAATCTAAACCTAACCACAATTCTAAACCTAAAATCTAAACCTAACCCCAAATCTAAACCTAACCCCAACTCTAATCCTAACTCCAAATCTAAACCTAAAATCTAAACCTAACCCCAAATCTAAACCTAAAATCTAAACCTAACCCCAAATCAAAACCTAACCCCAAATCTAAACCTAAAATCTAAACCTAACCCCAAATCTAAACCAAAAATCTAAACCTAACCCCAAATCCAAACCTAACCCCAAATCTAAACCTAAAATCTAAACCTAACCCCAAATCTAAACCTAAAATCTAAACCTAACCCCAAATCTACACCAAAAATCTAAACCTAACCCCAAATCTAAACCTAATCCCAAATCTAAACCAAAAATCTAAACCTAACACCAAATCTAAACCTAACCCCAAATCTAAACCTAAAATCTAAACCTAACCCCAAATCTAAACCTAACCCCAAATCTAAACCTAAAATCTAAACCTTACCCCAAATCTAAACCTAAAATATAAACCTAACCCCAAATCTAAACCAAAAATCTAAACCTAACCCCAAATCTAAACCTAACTCCGAATCTAACCCTAAATCTAAACCTAACCCCAAATCTAAACCTAAAATCTAAACCTAAGCCCAAATCTAAACCTAACCCCAAATCTAAACCCCAAATCTAAACCTAACCCCAAATCTAAACCTAAAATCTAAACCTAACCCCAAATCTAAACCTAAAATCTAAACCTAACCCCAAATCTAAACCTAACCCCAAATCTAAACCTAAAATCTAAACCTAACCCCAAATCTAAACCTAAAATCTAAACCTAACCCCAAATCTAAACCCCAAATCTAAACCTAACCCCAAATCTAAACCTAAAATCTAAACCTAACCCCAAATCTAAACCTAAAATCTAAACCTAACCCCAAATCAAAACCTAACCCCAAATCTAAACCTAAAATCTAAACCTAACTCCAAATCTAAACCTAAAATCTAAACCTAAAATCTAAACCTAACCCCAAATTTAAACCTAAAATCTAAACCTAACCCCAAATCTAAACCTAACCCCAAATCTAAACCTAAAATCTAAACCTAACCCCAAATCTAAACCAAAAATCTAAACCTAACCCCAAATCTAAACCTAAAATCTAAACCTAATCCCAAATCTAAACCTAACCCCAAATCCAAACCTAACCCCAAATCTAAACCTAAAATCTAAACCTAATCCCTAATCTAAACCTAAAATCTAAACCTAACCCCAAATCTAAACCTAAAATCTAAACCTAACCCCAAATCTGAAGCTAACCCCAAATCTAAACCCCAAATCTAAACCTAACCCCAAATCTAAACCTAAAATCTAAACCTAACCCCAAATCTAAACCTAACCCCAAATCTAAACCGAAAATCTAAACCTAACCCCAATTCTAAACCTAAAATCTAAACCTAACCCCAAATCTAAACCTAACCCCAACTCTAATCCTAACTCCAAATCTAAACCTAAAATCTAAACCTAACCCCAACACCAAATCTAAACCTAAAATCTAAACCTAACCCCAAATCAAAACCTAACCCCAAATCTAAACCTAAAATCTAAACCTAACCCCAAATCTAAACCTAAAATCTAAACCTAAAATCTAAACCTAACCCCAAATTTAAACCTAAAATCTAAACCTAACCCCAAATCTAAACCTAACCCCAAATCTAAACCTAAAATCTAAACCTAACCCCAAATCTAAACCTAAAATCCAAACCTAACCCCAAATCTAAACCAAAAATCTAAACCTAACCCCAAATCTAAACCTAAAATCTAAACCTAATCCCAAATCTAAACCTAACCCCAAATCCAAACCTAACCCCAAATCTAAACCTAAAATCTAAACCTAACCCCTAATCTAAACCTAAAATCTAAACCTAACCCCAAATCTAAACCTAAAATCTAAACCTAACCCCAAATCTAAACCAAAAATCTAAACCTAACCCCAAATCTAAACCTAATCCCAAATCTAAACCAAAAATCTAAACCTAACACCAAATCTAAACCTAACCCCAAATCTAAACCTAAAATCTAAACCTAACCCCAAATCTAAACCTAACCCCAAATCTAAACCTAAAATCTAAACCTTACCCCAAATCTAAACCAAAAATCTAAACCTAACCCCAAATCTAAACCAAAAATCTAAGCCTAACCCCAAATCTAAACCTAACCCCAAATCTAAACCTAAAATCTAAACCTTACCCCAAATCT
Organism: Patagioenas fasciata; assembly: GCF_037038585.1. Lineage (NCBI taxonomy): Eukaryota > Metazoa > Chordata > Aves > Columbiformes > Columbidae > Patagioenas > Patagioenas fasciata. Next base: position 355,545 of record NW_027288772.1, on the reverse strand, counting down.
AAACCTAAAATCTAAACCTAACCCCAAATCTAAACCAAAAATCTAAACCTAACCCCAAATCTAAACCTAACCCCAAATCTAAACCTAACCCCAAATCCAAACCTAACCCCAAATCTAAACCTAAAATCTAAACCTAACCCCAAATCTAAACCTAAAATCTAAACCTAACCCCAAATCTAAACCTAAAATCTAAACCTAGCCCCAAATCTAAACCGAAAATCTAAACCTAACCCCAAATCTAAACCTAACCCCAAATCTAAACCTAAAATCTAAACCTAGCCCCAAATCTAAACCTAAAACCTAAACCTAAGCCCAAATCTAAACCAAAAATCTAAACCTAACCCCAAATCTAAACCTAAAATCTAAACCTAACCCCAAATCTAAACCTAACCCCAAATCTAATCCTAACTCCAAATCTAACCCTAAATCAAAACCTAACCCCAAATCTAAACCTAAAATCTAAACCTAACCCCAAATCTAAACCTAAAATCTAAACCTAACCCCAAATCTAAACCAAAAATCTAAACCTAACCCCAAATCTAAACCTAAAATCTAAACCTAACCCCAAATCTAAACCTAACCCCAAATCTAAACCTAAAATCTAAACCTAACCCCCAATCTAAACCTAACCCCAAATCTAAACCAAAAATCTAAACCTAACCCCAAATTTAAACCTAAATCTAAACCTAACCCCAAATCTAAACCTAAAATCTAAACCTAACCCCAAATCTAAACCTAACCCCAAATCTAAACCTAAAATCTAAACCTAACCCCAAATCTAAACCTAACCCCAAATCTAAAACTAACCCTAAATCTAAACCTAACCCCAAATCTAAACCTAAAATCTAAACCTAACCCCAAATCTAAACCTAACCCCAAATCTAAACCCCAAATCTAAACCTAACCCCAAATCTAAACCTAAAATCTAAACCTAACCCCAAATCTAAACCTAAAATCTAAAGCTAACCCCAAATCTAAACCTAACCCCAAATCTAAACCTAAAATCTAAACCTAACCACAATTCTAAACCTAAAATCTAAACCTAACCCCAAATCTAAACCTAACCCCAACTCTAATCCTAACTCCAAATCTAAACCTAAAATCTAAACCTAACCCCAAATCTAAACCTAAAATCTAAACCTAACCCCAAATCAAAACCTAACCCCAAATCTAAACCTAAAATCTAAACCTAACCCCAAATCTAAACCAAAAATCTAAACCTAACCCCAAATCTAAACCTAAAATCTAAACCTAATCCCAAATCTAAACCTAACCCCAAATCCAAACCTAACCCCAAATCTAAACCTAAAATCTAAACCTAACCCCAAATCTAAACCTAAAATCTAAACCTAACCCCAAATCTAAACCTAACCTCAAATCTATACCTAAAATCTAAACCTAACCCCAAATCTAAACCAAAAATCTAAACCTAACCCCAAATCTAAACCTAATCCCAAATCTAAACCAAAAATCTAAACCTAACACCAAATCTAAACCTAACCCCAAATCTAAACCTAAAATCTAAACCTAACCCCAAATCTAAACCTAACCCCAAATCTAAACCTAAAATCTAAACCTTACCCCAAATCTAAACCTAAGATATAAACCTAACCCCAAATCTAAACCAAAAATCTAAACCTAACCCCAAATCTAAACCTAACTCCGAATCTAACCCTAAATCTAAACCTAACCCCAAATCTAAACCTAAAATCTAAACCTAACCCCAAATCTAAACCTAACTCCGAATCTAACCCTAAATCTAAACCTAACCCCAAATCTAAACCTAAAATCTAAACCTAACCCCAAATCTAAACCTAACCCCAAATCTAAACCCCAAATCTAAACCTAACCCCAAATCTAAACCTAAAATCTAAACCTAACCCCAAATCTAAACCTAAAATCTAAACCTAACCCCAAATCTAAACCTAACCCCAAATCTAAACCTAAAATCTAAACCTAACCCCAATTCTAAACCTAAAATCTAAACCTAACCCCAAATCTAAACCTAACCCCAACTCTAATCCTAACTCCAAATCTAAACCTAAAATCTAAACCTAACCCCAAATCTAAACCTAAAATCTAAACCTAACCCCAAATCAAAACCTAACCCCAAATCTAAACCTAAAATCTAAACCTAACTCCAAATCTAAACCTAAAATCTAAACCTAAAATCTAAACCTAACCCCAAATTTAAACCTAAAATCTAAACCTAACCCCAAATCTAAACCTAACCCCAAATCTAAACCTAAAATCTAAACCTAACCCCAAATCTAAACCTAAAATCTAAACCTAACCCCAAATCTAAACCAAAAATCTAAACCTAACCCCAAATCTAAACCTAAAATCTAAACCTAATCCCAAATCTAAACCTAACCCCAAATCCAAACCTAACCCCAAATCTAAACCTAAAATCTAAACCTAACCCCTAATCTAAACCTAAAATCTAAACCTAACCCCAAATCTAAACCTAAAATCTAAACCTAACCCCAAATCTGAAGCTAACCCCAAATCTAAACCTAAAATCTAAACCTAACCCCAAATCTAAACCAAAAATCTAAACCTAACCCCAAATCTAAACCTAATCCCAAATCTAAACCAAAAATCTAAACCTAACACCAAATCTAAACCTAACCCCAAATCTAAACCTAAAATCTAAACCTAACCCCAAATCTAAACCTAACCCCAAATCTAAACCTAAAATCTAAACCTTACCCCAAATCTAAACCTAAAATCTAAACCTCACCCCAAATCTAAACCAAAAATCTAAACCTAACCCCAAATCTAAACCTAAAATCTAAACCTAACCCCAAATCTAAACCTAACCCCAAATCTAAACCTAAAATCTAAATCTAACCCCAAATCCAAACCTAACCCCAAATCTAAACCTAAAATCTAAACCTAACCCCAAATCTAAACCTAAAATCTAAACCTAACCCCAAATCTAAACCTAAAATCTAAACCTAGCCCCAAATCTAAACCGAAAATCTAAACCTAACCCCAAATCTAAACCTAACCCCAAATCTAAACCTAAAATCTAAACCTAGCCCCAAATCTAAACCTAAAATCTAAACCTAAGCCCAAATCTAAACCAAAAATCTAAACCTAACCCCAAATCTAAACCTAAAATCTAAACCTAACACCAATTCTAAACCTAAAATCTAAACCTAACCCCAAATCTAAACCTAACCCCAACTCTAATCCTAACTCCAAATCTAAACCTAAAATCTAAACCTAACCCCAAATCTAAACCTAAAATCTAAACCTAACCCCAAATCTAAACCTAAAATCTAAACCTAATCCCAAATCTAAACCTAACCCCAAATCCAAACCTAACCCCAAATCTAAACCTAAAATCTAAACCTACCCCTAATCTAAACCTAAAATCTAAACCTAACCCCAAATCTAAACCTAAAATCTAAACCTAACCCCAAATCTGAAGCTAACCCCAAATCTAAACCTAAAATCTAAACCTAACCCCAAATCTAAACCTAACCCCAAATCTAAACCTAACCCCAAATCTAAACCTAATCCCAAATCTAAACCAAAAATCTAAACCTAACACCAAATCTAAACCTAACCCCAAATCTAAACCTAAAATCTAAACCTAACCCCAAATCTAAACCTAACCCCAAATCTAAACCTAAAATCTAAACCTTACCCCAAATCTAAACCTAAAATCTAAACCTCACCCCAAATCTAAACCAAAAATCTAAACCTAACCCCAAATCTAAACCTAAAATCTAAACCTAACCCCAAATCTAAACCTAACCCCAAATCTAAACCTAAAATCTAAATCTAACCCCAAATCCAAACCTAACCCCAAATCTAAACCTAAAATCCAAACCTAACCCCAAATCTAAACCTAAAATCTAAACCTAACCCCAAATCTAAACCTAAAATCTAAACCTAGCCCCAAATCTAAACCGAAAATCTAAACCTAACCCCAAATCTAAACCTAACCCCAAATCTAAACCTAAAATCTAAACCTAGCCCCAAATCTAAACCTAAAATCTAAACCTAAGCCCAAATCTAAACCAAAAATCTAAACCTAACCCCAAATCTAAACCTAAAATCTAAACCTAACACCAAATCTAAACCTAAAATCTAAACCTAACCCCAAATCTAAACCTAACCCCAAATCTGAACCTAAAATCTAAACCTAACCCCAAATCTAAACCTAACCCCAAATCTAAACCTAAAATCTAAACCTAACCCCAAATCTAAACCTAACCCCAAATCTAATCCTAACTCCAAATCTAACCCTAAATCTAAACCTAACCCCAAATCTAAACCTAAAATCTAAACCTAACCCCAAATCTAAACCTAACCCCAAATCTAAACCCCAAATCTAAACCTAACCCCAAATCTAAACCTAAAATCTAAACCTAACCCCAAATCTAAACATAAAATCTAAACCTAACCCCAAATCTAAACCTAAAATCTAAACCTAACCCCAATTCTAAACCTAAAATCTAAACCTAACCCCAAATCTAAACCTAACCCCAACTCTAATCCTAACTCCAAATCTAAACCTAAAATCTAAACCTAACCCCAAATCTAAACCTAAAATCTAAACCTAACCCCAAATCTAAACCTAACCCCAAATCTAAACCTAAAATCTAAACCTAACCCCAAATCTAAACCTAACTCCAAATCTAAACCTAAATCTAAACCTAACCCCAAATCTAAACCTAAAATCTAAACCTAACCCTAAATCGAAACCTAACCCCAAATCTAAACCTAAAATCTAAACCTAACCCCAAATCTAAACCTAACCCCAAATCTAAACCTAAAATCTAAACCTAACCCCAAATCTAAACCTAAAATCTAAACCTAACCCCAAATCTAAACCTAACCCCAAATCTAAACCTAAAATCTAAACCTAACCCCAAATCTAAACCTAACCCCAAATCTAACCCGAAATCTAAACCTAACCCCAAATCTAAACCTAAAATCTCAACCTAACCCCAAATCTAAACCTAACCCCAAATCTAACCCCAAATCTAAACCTAACCCCAAATCTAAACCTAAAATCTAAACCTAACCCTAAATCTAAACCTAACCCCAAATCTAAACCTAACCCCAAATCTAAACCTAAAATCTAAACCTAACCCCAAATCTAAACCTAAAATCTAAACCTAACCCCAAATCTAAACCTAAAATCTAAACCTAGCCCCAAATATAAACCGAAAATATAAACCTAACCCCAAATCTAAACCTAACCCCAAATCTAAACCTAAAATCTAAACCTAGCCCCAAATCTAAACCTAAAATCTAAACCTAAGCCCAAATCTAAACCTAAAATCTAAACCTAACCCCAAATCTAAACCTAAAATCTAAACCTAACACCAAATCTAAACCTAACCCCAAATCTAATCCTAACTCCAAATCTAACCCTAAATCAAAACCTAACCCCAAATCTAAACCTAAAATCTAAACCTAACACCAAATCTAAACCTAAAATCTAAACCTAACCCCAAATCTAAACCAAAAATCTAAACCTAACCCCAAATCTAAACCTAAAATCTAAACCTGACCCCAAATCTAAACCTAAAATCTAAACCTAACCCCAAATCTAAACCTAACCGCAAATCTAAACCTAAAATCTAAACCTAACCCCAAATCTAAACCTAAAATCTAAACCTAACGCCCAATCTAAACCTAACTCCAAATCTAAACCAAAAATCTAAACCTAACCCCAAATCTAAACCTAAAATCTAAACCTAACCCCAAATCTAAACCTAAAATCTAAACCTAACCCCAAATCTGAACCTAAAATCTAAACCTAACCCCAAATCTGAACCTAAAATCTAAACCTAACCCCAAATCTAAACCTAACCCCAAATCTAAAACTAACCCCAAATCTAAACCTAACCCCAAATCTAAACCTAAAATCTAAACCTAACCCCAAATCTAAACCTAACCCCAAATCTAATCCTAACTCCAAATCTAACCCTAAATCTAAACCTAACCCCAAATCTAAACCTAAAATCTAAACCTAACCCCAAATCTAAACCTAACCCCAAATCTAAACCCCAAATCTAAACCTAACCCCAAATCTAAACCTAAAATCTAAACCTAACCCCAAATCTAAACATAAAATCTAAACCTAACCCCAAATCTAAACCTAAAATCTAAATCTAACCCCAATTCTAAACCTAAAATCTAAACCTAACCCCAAATCTAAACCTAACCCCAACTCTAATCCTAACTCCAAATCTAAACCTAAAATCTAAACCTAACCCCAAATCTAAACCTAAAATCTAAACCTAACCCCAAATCTAAACCTAAAATCTAAACCTAATCCCAAATCTAAACCTAACCCCAAATCCAAACCTAACCCCAAATCTAAATCTAAAATCTAAACCTAACCCCTAATCTAAACCTAAAATCTAAACCTAACCCCAAATCTAAACCTAAAATCTAAACCTAACCCCAAATCTGAACCTAACCCCAAATCTAAACCTAAAATCTAAACCTAACCCCAAATCTAAACCAAAAATCTAAACCTAACCCCAAATCTAAACCTAATCCCAAATCTAAACCAAAAATTTAAACCTAACACCAAATCTAAACCTAACCCCAAATCTAAACCTAAAATCTAAACCTAACCCCAAATCTAAACCTAAAATCTAAACCTTACCCCAAATCTAAACCTAAAATCTAAACCTAACCCCAAATCTAAACCAAAAATCTAAACCTAACCCCAAATCTAAACCTAAAATCTAAACCTAACCCCTAATCTAAACCTAGCCCCAAATCTAAACCTAAAATCTAAACCTAACCCCAAATCTAAACCAAAAATCTAAACCTAACCCCAAATCTAAACCTAACTCCAAATCTAACCCTAAATCTAAACCTAACCCCAAATCTAACCCTAAATCTAAACCTTACCCCAAATCTAAACCTAAAATCTAAACCTAACTCCAAATCTAACCCTAAATCTAAACCTAACCCCAAATCTAAACCTAAAATCTAAACCTAACCCCTAATCTAAACCTAGCCCCAAATCTAAACCTAAAATCTAAACCTAACCCCAAATCTAAACCAAAAATCTAAACCTAACCCCAAATCTAAACCTAACTCCAAATCTAACCCTAAATCTAAACCTAACCCCAAATCTAAACCTAAAATCTAAACCTAACACCAAATCTAAACCTAACCCCAAATCTAAACCTAAAATCTAAACCTAACCCCAAATCTAAATCTAAAATCTAAACCTAATCCCAAATCTGAACCTAAAATCTCAACCTAACCCCAAATCTAAACCTAAAATCTAAACCTAACCCCAAATCTAAACCTAAAATCTAAACCTAACCCCAAATCTAAACCTAGCCCCAAATCTAATCCTAACTCCAAATCTAACCCTAAATCTAAACCTAACCCCAAATCTAAACCTAAAATCTAAACCTAACCCCAATTCTAAACCTAAAATCTAAACCTAACCCCAAATCTAATCCTAAAATCTAAACCTAACCCCAAATCTAAACCTAACCCCAAATCTAAACCTAGCCCCAAATCTAATCCTAACTCCAAATCTAACCCTAAATCTAAACCTAACCCCAAATCTAAACCTAAAATCTAAACCTAACCCCAAATCTAAACCTAAAATCTAAACCTAACCCCAAATCTAAACCTAAAATCTAAACCTAACCCCAAATCTAAACCTAACCCCAAATCTAAACCTAAAATCTAAACCTAACCCCAATTCTAAACCTAAAATCTAAACCTAACCCCAAATCTAAACCTAACCCCAACTCTAATCCTAACTCCAAATCTAAACCTAAAATCTAAACCTAACCCCAAATCTAAACCTAAAATCTAAACCTAACCCCAAATCAAAACCTAACCCCAAATCTAAACCTAAAATCTAAACCTAACTCCAAATCTAAACCTAAAATCTAAACCTAAAATCTAAACCTAACCCCAAATTTAAACCTAAAATCTAAACCTAACCCCAAATCTAAACCTAACCCCAAATCTAAACCTAAAATCTAAACCTAACCCCAAATCTAAACCTAAAATCTAAACCTAACCCCAAATCTAAACCAAAAATCTAAACCTAACCCCAAATCTAAACCTAAAATCTAAACCTAATCCCAAATCTAAACCTAACCCCAAATCCAAACCTAACCCCAAATCTAAACCTAAAATCTAAACCTAACCCCTAATCTAAACCTAAAATCTAAACCTAACCCCAAATCTAAACCTAAAATCTAAACCTAACCCCAAATCTGAAGCTAACCCCAAATCTAAACCTAAAATCTAAACCTAACCCCAAATCTAAACCAAAAATCTAAACCTAACCCCAAATCTAAACCTAATCCCAAATCTAAACCAAAAATCTAAACCTAACACCAAATCTAAACCTAACCCCAAATCTAAACCTAAAATCTAAACCTAACCCCAAATCTAAACCTAACCCCAAATCTAAACCTAAAATCTAAACCTTACCCCAAATCTAAACCTAAAATCTAAACCTCACCCCAAATCTAAACCAAAAATCTAAACCTAACCCCAAATCTAAACCTAAAATCTAAACCTAACCCCAAATCTAAACCTAAAATCTAAACCTAACCCCAAATCTAAACCTAGCCCCAAATCTAATCCTAACTCCAAATCTAACCCTAAATCTAAACCTAACCCCAAATCTAAACCTAAAATCTAAACCTAACCCCAAATCTAAACCTAAAATCTAAACCTAACCCCAAATCTAAACCTAAAATCTAAACCTAACCCCAAATCTAAACCTAACCCCAAATCTAAACCTAAAATCTAAACCTAACCCCAATTCTAAACCTAAAATCTAAACCTAACCCCAAATCTAAACCTAACCCCAACTCTAATCCTAACTCCAAATCTAAACCTAAAATCTAAACCTAACCCCAAATCTAAACCTAAAATCTAAACCTAACCCCAAATCAAAACCTAACCCCAAATCTAAACCTAAAATCTAAACCTAACTCCAAATCTAAACCTAAAATCTAAACCTAAAATCTAAACCTAACCCCAAATTTAAACCTAAAATCTAAACCTAACCCCAAATCTAAACCTAACCCCAAATCTAAACCTAAAATCTAAACCTAACCCCAAATCTAAACCTAAAATCTAAACCTAACCCCAAATCTAAACCAAAAATCTAAACCTAACCCCAAATCTAAACCTAAAATCTAAACCTAATCCCAAATCTAAACCTAACCCCAAATCCAAACCTAACCCCAAATCTAAACCTAAAATCTAAACCTAACCCCTAATCTAAACCTAAAATCTAAACCTAACCCCAAATCTAAACCTAAAATCTAAACCTAACCCCAAATCTGAAGCTAACCCCAAATCTAAACCTAAAATCTAAACCTAACCCCAAATCTAAACCAAAAATCTAAACCTAACCCCAAATCTAAACCTAATCCCAAATCTAAACCAAAAATCTAAACCTAACACCAAATCTAAACCTAACCCCAAATCTAAACCTAAAATCTAAACCTAACCCCAAATCTAAACCTAACCCCAAATCTAAACCTAAAATCTAAACCTTACCCCAAATCTAAACCTAAAATCTAAACCTCACCCCAAATCTAAACCAAAAATCTAAACCTAACCCCAAATCTAAACCTAAAATCTAAACCTAACCCCAAATCTAAACCTAACCCCAAATCTAAACCTAAAATCTAAATCTAACCCCAAATCCAAACCTAACCCCAAATCTAAACCTAAAATCTAAACCTAACCCCAAATCTAAACCTAAAATCTAAACCTAACCCCAAATCTAAACCTAAAATCTAAACCTAGCCCCAAATCTAAACCGAAAATCTAAACCTAACCCCAAATCTAAACCTAACCCCAAATCTAAACCTAAAATCTAAACCTAGCCCCAAATCTAAACCTAAAATCTAAACCTAAGCCCAAATCTAAACCAAAAATCTAAACCTAACCCCAAATCTAAACCTAAAATCTAAACCTAACACCAATTCTAAACCTAAAATCTAAACCTAACCCCAAATCTAAACCTAACCCCAACTCTAATCCTAACTCCAAATCTAAACCTAAAATCTAAACCTAACCCCAAATCTAAACCTAAAATCTAAACCTAACCCCAAATCTAAACCTAAAATCTAAACCTAATCCCAAATCTAAACCTAACCCCAAATCCAAACCTAACCCCAAATCTAAACCTAAAATCTAAACCTAACCCCTAATCTAAACCTAAAATCTAAACCTAACCCCAAATCTAAACCTAAAATCTAAACCTAACCCCAAATCTGAAGCTAACCCCAAATCTAAACCTAAAATCTAAACCTAACCCCAAATCTAAACCTAACCCCAAATCTAAACCTAACCCCAAATCTAAACCTAATCCCAAATCTAAACCAAAAATCTAAACCTAACACCAAATCTAAACCTAACCCCAAATCTAAACCTAAAATCTAAACCTAACCCCAAATCTAAACCTAACCCCAAATCTAAACCTAAAATCTAAACCTTACCCCAAATCTAAACCTAAAATCTAAACCTCACCCCAAATCTAAACCAAAAATCTAAACCTAACCCCAAATCTAAACCTAAAATCTAAACCTAACCCCAAATCTAAACCTAACCCCAAATCTAAACCTAAAATCTAAATCTAACCCCAAATCCAAACCTAACCCCAAATCTAAACCTAAAATCCAAACCTAACCCCAAATCTAAACCTAAAATCTAAACCTAACCCCAAATCTAAACCTAAAATCTAAACCTAGCCCCAAATCTAAACCGAAAATCTAAACCTAACCCCAAATCTAAACCTAACCCCAAATCTAAACCTAAAATCTAAACCTAGCCCCAAATCTAAACCTAAAATCTAAACCTAAGCCCAAATCTAAACCAAAAATCTAAACCTAACCCCAAATCTAAACCTAAAATCTAAACCTAACACCAAATCTAAACCTAAAATCTAAACCTAACCCCAAATCTAAACCTAACCCCAAATCTGAACCTAAAATCTAAACCTAACCCCAAATCTAAACCTAACCCCAAATCTAAACCTAAAATCTAAACCTAACCCCAAATCTAAACCTAACCCCAAATCTAATCCTAACTCCAAATCTAACCCTAAATCTAAACCTAACCCCAAATCTAAACCTAAAATCTAAACCTAACCCCAAATCTAAACCTAACCCCAAATCTAAACCCCAAATCTAAACCTAACCCCAAATCTAAACCTAAAATCTAAACCTAACCCCAAATCTAAACATAAAATCTAAACCTAACCCCAAATCTAAACCTAAAATCTAAACCTAACCCCAATTCTAAACCTAAAATCTAAACCTAACCCCAAATCTAAACCTAACCCCAACTCTAATCCTAACTCCAAATCTAAACCTAAAATCTAAACCTAACCCCAAATCTAAACCTAAAATCTAAACCTAACCCCAAATCTAAACCTAACCCCAAATCTAAACCTAAAATCTAAACCTAACCCCAAATCTAAACCTAACTCCAAATCTAAACCTAAATCTAAACCTAACCCCAAATCTAAACCTAAAATCTAAACCTAACCCTAAATCGAAACCTAACCCCAAATCTAAACCTAAAATCTAAACCTAACCCCAAATCTAAACCTAACCCCAAATCTAAACCTAAAATCTAAACCTAACCCCAAATCTAAACCTAAAATCTAAACCTAACCCCAAATCTAAACCTAACCCCAAATCTAAACCTAAAATCTAAACCTAACCCCAAATCTAAACCTAACCCCAAATCTAACCCGAAATCTAAACCTAACCCCAAATCTAAACCTAAAATCTCAACCTAACCCCAAATCTAAACCTAACCCCAAATCTAACCCCAAATCTAAACCTAACCCCAAATCTAAACCTAAAATCTAAACCTAACCCTAAATCTAAACCTAACCCCAAATCTAAACCTAACCCCAAATCTAAACCTAAAATCTAAACCTAACCCCAAATCTAAACCTAAAATCTAAACCTAACCCCAAATCTAAACCTAACCCCAAATCTAAACCTAAAATCTAAACCTAACCCCAAATCTAAACCTAAAATCTAAACCTAGCCCCAAATATAAACCGAAAATATAAACCTAACCCCAAATCTAAACCTAACCCCAAATCTAAACCTAAAATCTAAACCTAGCCCCAAATCTAAACCTAAAATCTAAACCTAAGCCCAAATCTAAACCTAAAATCTAAACCTAACCCCAAATCTAAACCTAAAATCTAAACCTAACACCAAATCTAAACCTAACCCCAAATCTAATCCTAACTCCAAATCTAACCCTAAATCAAAACCTAACCCCAAATCTAAACCTAAAATCTAAACCTAACACCAAATCTAAACCTAAAATCTAAACCTAACCCCAAATCTAAACCAAAAATCTAAACCTAACCCCAAATCTAAACCTAAAATCTAAACCTGACCCCAAATCTAAACCTAAAATCTAAACCTAACCCCAAATCTAAACCTAACCGCAAATCTAAACCTAAAATCTAAACCTAACCCCAAATCTAAACCTAAAATCTAAACCTAACGCCCAATCTAAACCTAACTCCAAATCTAAACCAAAAATCTAAACCTAACCCCAAATCTAAACCTAAAATCTAAACCTAACCCCAAATCTAAACCTAAAATCTAAACCTAACCCCAAATCTGAACCTAAAATCTAAACCTAACCCCAAATCTGAACCTAAAATCTAAACCTAACCCCAAATCTAAACCTAACCCCAAATCTAAAACTAACCCCAAATCTAAACCTAACCCCAAATCTAAACCTAAAATCTAAACCTAACCCCAAATCTAAACCTAACCCCAAATCTAATCCTAACTCCAAATCTAACCCTAAATCTAAACCTAACCCCAAATCTAAACCTAAAATCTAAACCTAACCCCAAATCTAAACCTAACCCCAAATCTAAACCCCAAATCTAAACCTAACCCCAAATCTAAACCTAAAATCTAAACCTAACCCCAAATCTAAACATAAAATCTAAACCTAACCCCAAATCTAAACCTAAAATCTAAATCTAACCCCAATTCTAAACCTAAAATCTAAACCTAACCCCAAATCTAAACCTAACCCCAACTCTAATCCTAACTCCAAATCTAAACCTAAAATCTAAACCTAACCCCAAATCTAAACCTAAAATCTAAACCTAACCCCAAATCTAAACCTAAAATCTAAACCTAATCCCAAATCTAAACCTAACCCCAAATCCAAACCTAACCCCAAATCTAAATCTAAAATCTAAACCTAACCCCTAATCTAAACCTAAAATCTAAACCTAACCCCAAATCTAAACCTAAAATCTAAACCTAACCCCAAATCTGAACCTAACCCCAAATCTAAACCTAAAATCTAAACCTAACCCCAAATCTAAACCAAAAATCTAAACCTAACCCCAAATCTAAACCTAATCCCAAATCTAAACCAAAAATTTAAACCTAACACCAAATCTAAACCTAACCCCAAATCTAAACCTAAAATCTAAACCTAACCCCAAATCTAAACCTAAAATCTAAACCTTACCCCAAATCTAAACCTAAAATCTAAACCTAACCCCAAATCTAAACCAAAAATCTAAACCTAACCCCAAATCTAAACCTAACTCCAAATCTAACCCTAAATCTAAACCTAACCCCAAATCTAAACCTAAAATCTAAACCTAACCCCTAATCTAAACCTAGCCCCAAATCTAAACCTAAAATCTAAACCTAACCCCAAATCTAAACCAAAAATCTAAACCTAACCCCAAATCTAAACCTAACTCCAAATCTAACCCTAAATCTAAACCTAACCCCAAATCTAAACCTAAAATCTAAACCTAACACCAAATCTAAACCTAACCCCAAATCTAAACCTAAAATCTAAACCTAACCCCAAATCTAAATCTAAAATCTAAACCTAATCCCAAATCTGAACCTAAAATCTCAACCTAACCCCAAATCTAAACCTAAAATCTAAACCTAACCCCAAATCTAAACCTAAAATCTAAACCTAACCCCAAATCTAAACCTAGCCCCAAATCTAATCCTAACTCCAAATCTAACCCTAAATCTAAACCTAACCCCAAATCTAAACCTAAAATCTAAACCTAACCCCAATTCTAAACCTAAAATCTAAACCTAACCCCAAATCTAAACCTAACCCCAACTCTAATCCTAACTCCAAATCTAAACCTAAAATCTAAACCTAACCCCAACCCCAAATCTAAACCTAAAATCTAAACCTAACCCCAAATCAAAACCTAACCCCAAATCTAAACCTAAAATCTAAACCTAACCCCAAATCTAAACCTAAAATCTAAACCTAAAATCTAAACCTAACCCCAAATTTAAACCTAAAATCTAAACCTAACCCCAAATCTAAACCTAACCCCAAATCTAAACCTAAAATCTAAACCTAACCCCAAATCTAAACCTAAAATCTAAACCTAACCCCAAATCTAAACCAAAAATCTAAACCTAACCCCAAATCTAAACCTAAATCTAAACCTAATCCCAAATCTAAACCTAACCCCAAATCCAAACCTAACCCCAAATCTAAACCTAAAATCTAAACCTAACCCCTAATCTAAACCTCAAATCTAAACCTAACCCCAAATCTAAACCTAAAATCTAAACCTAACCCCAAATCTGAAGCTAACCCCAAATCTAAACCTAAAATCTAAACCTAACCCCAAATCTAAACCAAAAATCTAAACCTAACCCCAAATCTAAACCTAATCCCAAATCTAAACCAAAAATCTAAACCTAACACCAAATCTAAACCTAACCCCAAATCTAAACCTAAAATCTAAACCTAACCCCAAATCTAAACCTAACCCCAAATCTAAACCTAAAATCTAAACCTTACCCCAAATCTAAACCTAAAATCTAAACCTAACCCCAAATCTAAACCAAAAATCTAAACCTAACCCCAAATCTAAACCTAACCCCAAATCTAAACCTAAAATCTAAACCTTACTCCAAATCTAAACCTAAAATCTAAACCTAACCCCAAATCTAAACCAAAAATCTAAACCTAACCCCAAATCTAAACCTAAAATCTAAACCTAACCCCAAATCTAAACCTAAAATCTAAATCTAACCCCAAATCCAAACCTAACCCCAAATCTAAACCTAAAATCTAAACCTAACCCCAAATCTAAACCTAAAATCTAAACCTAACCCCAAATCTAAACCTAAAATCTAAACCTAGCCCCAAATCTAAACCGAAAGTCTAAACCTAACCCCAAATCTAAACCTAACCCCAAATCTAAACCTAAAATCTAAACCTAGCCCCAAATCTAAACCTAAAACCTAAACCTAAGCCCAAATCTAAACCAAAAATCTAAACCTAACCCCAAATCTAAACCTAACCCCAAATCTAAACCTAACCCCAAATCTAAACCTAAAATCTAAACCTAACACCAAATCTAAACCTAACCCCAAATCTAATCCTAACTCCAAATGTAACCCTAAATCAAAACCTAACCCCAAATCTAAACCTAAAATCTAAACCTAACCCCAAATCTAAACCTAAAATCTAAACCTAACCCCAAATCTAAACCAAAAATCTAAACCTAACCCCAAATCTAAACCTAAAATCTAAACCTAACCCCAAATCTAAACCTAACCCCAAATCTAAACCTAAAATCTAAACCTAACCCCCAATCTAAACCTAACCCCAAATCTAAACCAAAAATCTAAACCTAACCCCAAATCTAAACCTAAAATCTAAACCTAACCCCAAATCTAAACCTAACCCCAAATCTAAACCTAAAATCTAAACCTAACCCCAAATCTGAACCTAAAATCTAAACCTAACCCCAAATCTAAACCTAACCCCAAATCTAAAACTAACCCCAAATCTAAACCTAACCCCAAATCTAAACCTAAAATCTAAACCTAACCCCAAATCTAAACCTAACCCCAAATCTAATCCTAACTCCAAATCTAACCCTAAATCTAAACCTAACCCCAAATCTAAACCTAAATCTAAACCTAACCCCAAATCTAAACCTAACCCCAAATCTAAACCCCAAATCTAATCCTAACCCCAAATCTAAACCTAAAATCTAAACCTAACCCCAAATCTAAACCTAAAATCTAAACCTAACCCCAAATCTAAACCTAAAATCTAAACCTAACCCCAATTCTAAACCTAAAATCTAAACCTAACCCCAAATCTAAACCTAACCCCAACTCTAATCCTAATTCCAAATCTAAACCTAAAATCTAAACCTAACCCCAAATCTAAACCTAAAATCTAAACCTAACCCCAAATCAAAACCTAACCCCAAATCTAAACCTAAAATCTAAACCTAACCCCAAATCTAAACCAAAAATCTAAACCTAACCCCAAATCTAAACCTAAAATCTAAACCTAATCCCAAATCTAAACCTAACCCCAAATCCAAACCTAACCCCAAATCTAAACCTAAAATCTAAACCTAACCCCAAATCTAAACCTAACCGCAAATCTAAACCTAAAATCTAAACCTAACCCCAAATCTAAACCAAAAATCTAAACCTAACACCAAATCTAAACCTAACCCCAAATCTAAACCTAAAATCTAAACCTAACCCCAAATCTAAACCTAACCCCAAATCTAAACCTAAAATCTAAACCTTACCCCAAATCTAAACCTAAAATCTAAACCTAACCCCAAATCTAAACCAAAAATCTAAACCTAACCCCAAATCTAAACCTAACTCCGAATCTAACCCTAAATCTAAACCTAACCCCAAATCTAAACCTAAAATCTAAACCTAACCCCAAATCTAAACCCCAAATCTAAACCTAACCCCAAATCTAAACCTAAAATCTAAACCTAACCCCAAATCTAAACCTAAAATCTAAACCTAACCCCAAATCTAAACCTAACCCCAAATCTAAACCTAAAATCTAAACCTAACCCCAAATCTAAACCCCAAATCTAAACCTAACCCCAAATCTAAACCTAAAATCTAAACCTAACCCCAAATCTAAACATAAAATCTAAACCTAACCCCAAATCTAAACCTAAAATCTAAATCTAACCCCAATTCTAAACCTAAAATCTAAACCTAACCCCAAATCTAAACCTAACCCCAACTCTAATCCTAACTCCAAATCTAAACCTAAAATCTAAACCTAACCCCAAATCTAAACCTAAAATCTAAACCTAACCCCAAATCTAAACCTAAAATCTAAACCTAATCCCAAATCTAAACCTAACCCCAAATCCAAACCTAACCCCAAATCTAAACCTAAAATCTAAACCTAACCCCTAATCTAAACCTAAAATCTAAACCTAACCCCAAATCTAAACCTAAAATCTAAACCTAACCCCAAATCTGAACCTAACCCCAAATCTAAACCTAAAATCTAAACCTAACCCCAAATCTAAACCAAAAATCTAAACCTAACCCCAAATCTAAACCTAATCCCAAATCTAAACCAAAAATTTAAACCTAACACCAAATCTAAACCTAACCCCAAATCTAAACCTAAAATCTAAACCTAACCCCAAATCTAAACCTAAAATCTAAACCTTACCCCAAATCTAAACCTAAAATCTAAACCTAACCCCAAATCTAAACCAAAAATCTAAACCTAACCCCAAATCTAAACCTAACTCCAAATCTAACCCTAAATCTAAACCTAACCCCAAATCTAAACCTAAAATCTAAATCTAACCCCTAATCTAAACCTAGCCCCAAATCTAAACCTAAAATCTAAACCTAACCCCAAATCTAAACCAAAAATCTAAACCTAACCCCAAATCTAAACCTAACTCCAAATCTAACCCTAAATCTAAACCTAACCCCAAATCTAAACCTAAAATCTAAACCTAACACCAAATCTAAACCTAACCCCAAATCTAAACCTAAAATCTAAACCTAACCCCAAATCTAAATCTAAAATCTAAACCTAATCCCAAATCTGAACCTAAAATCTCAACCTAACCCCAAATCTAAACCTAAAATCTAAACCTAACCCCAAATCTAAACCTAAAATCTAAACCTAACCCCAAATCTAAACCTAGCCCCAAATCTAATCCTAACTCCAAATCTAACCCTAAATCTAAACCTAACCCCAAATCTAAACCTAAAATCTAAACCTAACCCCAATTCTAAACCTAAAATCTAAACCTAACCCCAAATCTAAACCTAACCCCAACTCTAATCCTAACTCTAAATCTAAACCTAAAATCTAAACCTAACCCCAACCCCAAATCTAAACCTAAAATCTAAACCTAACCCCAAATCAAAACCTAACCCCAAATCTAAACCTAAAATCTAAACCTAACCCCAAATCTAAACCTAAAATCTAAACCTAAAATCTAAACCTAACCCCAAATTTAAACCTAAAATCTAAACCTAACCCCAAATCTAAACCTAACCCCAAATCTAAACCTAAAATCTAAACCTAACCCCAAATCTAAACCTAAAATCTAAACCTAACCCCAAATCTAAACCAAAAATCTAAACCTAACCCCAAATCTAAACCTAAATCTAAACCTAATCCCAAATCTAAACCTAACCCCAAATCCAAACCTAACCCCAAATCTAAACCTAAAATCTAAACCTAACCCCTCATCTAAACCTTGAATCTAAACCTAACCCCAAATCTAAACCTAAAATCTAAACCTAACCCCAAATCTGAAGCTAACCCCAAATCTAAACCTAAAATCTAAACCTAACCCCAAATCTAAACCAAAAATCTAAACCTAACCCCAAATCTAAACCTAACCCCAAATCTAAACCTAAAATCTAAACCTTACCCCAAATCTAAACCTAAAATCTAAACCTAACCCCAAATCTAAACCAAAAATCTAAACCTAACCCCAAATCTAAACCTAACCCCAAATCTAAACCTAAAATCTAAACCTTACTCCAAATCTAAACCTAAAATCTAAACCTAACCCCAAATCTAAACCAAAAATCTAAACCTAACCCCAAATCTAAACCTAAAATCTAAACCTAACCCCAAATCTAAACCTAAAATCTAAATCTAACCCCAAATCCAAACCTAACCCCAAATCTAAACCCAAAATCTAAACCTAACCCCAAATCTAAACCTAAAATCTAAACCTAACCCCAAATCTAAACCTAAAATCTAAACCTAGCCCCAAATCTAAACCGAAAGTCTAAACCTAACCCCAAATCTAAACCTAACCCCAAATCTAAACCTAAAATCTAAACCTAGCCCCAAATCTAAACCTAAAACCTAAACCTAAGCCCAAATCTAAACCAAAAATCTAAACCTAACCCCAAATCTAAACCTAAAATCTAAACCTAACCCCAAATCTAAACCTAACCCCAAATCTAAACCTAAAATCTAAACCTAACCCCAAATCTAAACCTAACCCCAAATCTAATCCTAACTCCAAATGTAACCCTAAATCAAAACCTAACCCCAAATCTAAACCTAAAATCTAAACCTAACCCCAAATCTAAACCTAAAATCTAAACCTAACCCCAAATCTAAACCAAAAATCTAAACCTAACCCCAAATCTAAACCTAAAATCTAAACCTAACCCCAAATCTAAACCTAACCCCAAATCTAAACCTAAAATCTAAACCTAACCCCCAATCTAAACCTAACCCCAAATCTAAACCAAAAATCTAAACCTAACCCCAAATCTAAACCTAAAATCTAAACCTAACCCCAAATCTAAACCTAACCCCAAATCTAAACCTAAAATCTAAACCTAACCCCAAATCTGAACCTAAAATCTAAACCTAACCCCAAATCTAAACCTAACCCCAAATCTAAAACTAACCCCAAATCTAAACCTAACCCCAAATCTAAACCTAAAATCTAAACCTAACCCCAAATCTAAACCTAACCCCAAATCTAATCCTAACTCCAAATCTAACCCTAAATCTAAACCTAACCCCAAATCTAAACCTAAATCTAAACCTAACCCCAAATCTAAACCTAACCCCAAATCTAAACCTAAAATCTAAACCTAAAATCTAAACCTAACCCCAAATTTAAACCTAAAATCTAAACCTAACCCCAAATCTAAACCTAACCCCAAATCTAAACCTAAAATCTAAACCTAACCCCAAATCTAAACCTAAAATCTAAACCTAAAATCTAAACCTAACCCCAAATTTAAACCTAAAATCTAAACCTAACCCCAAATCTAAACCTAACCCCAAATCTAAACCTAAAATCTAAACCTAACCCCAAATCTAAACCTAAAATCTAAACCTAACCCCAAATCTAAACCAAAAATCTAAACCTAACCCCAAATCTAAACCTAAATCTAAACCTAATCCCAAATCTAAACCTAACCCCAAATCCAAACCTAACCCCAAATCTAAACCTAAAATCTAAACCTAACCCCTCATCTAAACCTTGAATCTAAACCTAACCCCAAATCTAAACCTAAAATCTAAACCTAACCCCAAATCTGAAGCTAACCCCAAATCTAAACCTAAAATCTAAACCTAACCCCAAATCTAAACCAAAAATCTAAACCTAACCCCAAATCTAAACCTAATCCCAAATCTAAACCAAAAATCTAAACCTAACACCAAATCTAAACCTAACCCCAAATCTAAACCTAAAATCTAAACCTAACACCAAATCTAAACCTAACCCCAAATCTAAACCTAAAATCTAAACCTTACCCCAAATCTAAACCTAAAATCTAAACCTAACCCCAAATCTAAACCAAAAATCTAAACCTAACCCCAAATCTAAACCTAACCCCAAATCTAAACCTAAAATCTAAACCTTACTCCAAATCTAAACCTAAAATCTAAACCTAACCCCAAATCTAAACCAAAAATCTAAACCTAACCCCAAATCTAAACCAAAAATCTAAACCTAACCCCAAATCTAAACCTAATCCCAAATCTAAACCAAAAATCTAAACCTAACCCCAAATCTAAACCTAAAATCTAAACCTAACCCCAAATCTGAAGCTAACCCCAAATCTAAACCTAAAATCTAAACCTAACCCCAAATCTAAACCAAAAATCTAAACCTAACCCCAAATCTAAACCTAATCCCAAATCTAAACCAAAAATCTAAACCTAACACCAAATCTAAACCTAACCCCAAATCTAAACCTAAAATCTAAACCTAACACCAAATCTAAACCTAACCCCAAATCTAAACCTAAAATCTAAACCTTACCCCAAATCTAAACCTAAAATCTAAACCTAACCCCAAATCTAAACCAAAAATCTAAACCTAACCCCAAATCTAAACCTAACCCCAAATCTAAACCTAAAATCTAAACCTTACTCCAAATCTAAACCTAAAATCTAAACCTAACCCCAAATCTAAACCTAAAATCTAAACCTAACCCCAAATCTAAACCAAAAATCTAAACCTAACCCCAAATCTAAACCTAAAATCTAAACCTAACCCCAAATCTAAACCTAAAATCTAAATCTAACCCCAAATCCAAACCTAACCCCAAATCTAAACCCAAAATCTAAACCTAACCCCAAATCTAAACCTAAAATCTAAACCTAACCCCAAATCTAAACCTAAAATCTAAACCTAGCCCCAAATCTAAACCGAAAGTCTAAACCTAACCCCAAATCTAAACCTAACCCCAAATCTAAACCTAAAATCTAAACCTAGCCCCAAATCTAAACCTAAAACCTAAACCTAAGCCCAAATCTAAACCAAAAATCTAAACCTAACCCCAAATCTAAACCTAAAATCTAAACCTAACCCCAAATCTAAACCTAACCCCAAATCTAAACCTAAAATCTAAACCTAACCCCAAATCTAAACCTAACCCCAAATCTAATCCTAACTCCAAATGTAACCCTAAATCAAAACCTAACCCCAAATCTAAACCTAAAATCTAAACCTAACCCCAAATCTAAACCTAAAATCTAAACCTAACCCCAAATCTAAACCAAAAATCTAAACCTAACCCCAAATCTAAACCTAAAATCTAAACCTAACCCCAAATCTAAACCTAACCCCAAATCTAAACCTAAAATCTAAACCTAACCCCCAATCTAAACCTAACCCCAAATCTAAACCAAAAATCTAAACCTAACCCCAAATCTAAACCTAAAATCTAAACCTAACCCCAAATCTAAACCTAACCCCAAATCTAAACCTAAAATCTAAACCTAACCCCAAATCTGAACCTAAAATCTAAACCTAACCCCAAATCTAAACCTAACCCCAAATCTAAAACTAACCCCAAATCTAAACCTAACCCCAAATCTAAACCTAAAATCTAAACCTAACCCCAAATCTAAACCTAACCCCAAATCTAATCCTAACTCCAAATCTAACCCTAAATCTAAACCTAACCCCAAATCTAAACCTAAATCTAAACCTAACCCCAAATCTAAACCTAACCCCAAATCTAAACCTAAAATCTAAACCTAAAATCTAAACCTAACCCCAAATTTAAACCTAAAATCTAAACCTAACCCCAAATCTAAACCTAACCCCAAATCTAAACCTAAAATCTAAACCTAACCCCAAATCTAAACCTAAAATCTAAACCTAAAATCTAAACCTAACCCCAAATTTAAACCTAAAATCTAAACCTAACCCCAAATCTAAACCTAACCCCAAATCTAAACCTAAAATCTAAACCTAACCCCAAATCTAAACCTAAAATCTAAACCTAACCCCAAATCTAAACCAAAAATCTAAACCTAACCCCAAATCTAAACCTAAATCTAAACCTAATCCCAAATCTAAACCTAACCCCAAATCCAAACCTAACCCCAAATCTAAACCTAAAATCTAAACCTAACCCCTCATCTAAACCTTGAATCTAAACCTAACCCCAAATCTAAACCTAAAATCTAAACCTAACCCCAAATCTGAAGCTAACCCCAAATCTAAACCTAAAATCTAAACCTAACCCCAAATCTAAACCAAAAATCTAAACCTAACCCCAAATCTAAACCTAATCCCAAATCTAAACCAAAAATCTAAACCTAACACCAAATCTAAACCTAACCCCAAATCTAAACCTAAAATCTAAACCTAACACCAAATCTAAACCTAACCCCAAATCTAAACCTAAAATCTAAACCTTACCCCAAATCTAAACCTAAAATCTAAACCTAACCCCAAATCTAAACCAAAAATCTAAACCTAACCCCAAATCTAAACCTAACCCCAAATCTAAACCTAAAATCTAAACCTTACTCCAAATCTAAACCTAAAATCTAAACCTAACCCCAAATCTAAACCAAAAATCTAAACCTAACCCCAAATCTAAACCTAAAATCTAAACCTAACCCCAAATCTAAACCTAAAATCTAAATCTAACCCCAAATCCAAACCTAACCCCAAATCTAAACCCAAAATCTAAACCTAACCCCAAATCTAAACCTAAAATCTAAACCTAACCCCAAATCTAAACCTAAAATCTAAACCTAGCCCCAAATCTAAACCGAAAGTCTAAACCTAACCCCAAATCTAAACCTAACCCCAAATCTAAACCTAAAATCTAAACCTAGCCCCAAATCTAAACCTAAAACCTAAACCTAAGCCCAAATCTAAACCAAAAATCTAAACCTAACCCCAAATCTAAACCTAAAATCTAAACCTAACCCCAAATCTAAACCTAACCCCAAATCTAAACCTAAAATCTAAACCTAACCCCAAATCTAAACCTAACCCCAAATCTAATCCTAACTCCAAATGTAACCCTAAATCAAAACCTAACCCCAAATCTAAACCTAAAATCTAAACCTAACCCCAAATCTAAACCTAAAATCTAAACCTAACCCCAAATCTAAACCAAAAATCTAAACCTAACCCCAAATCTAAACCTAAAATCTAAACCTAACCCCAAATCTAAACCTAACCCCAAATCTAAACCTAAAATCTAAACCTAACCCCCAATCTAAACCTAACCCCAAATCTAAACCAAAAATCTAAACCTAACCCCAAATCTAAACCTAAAATCTAAACCTAACCCCAAATCTAAACCTAACCCCAAATCTAAACCTAAAATCTAAACCTAACCCCAAATCTGAACCTAAAATCTAAACCTAACCCCAAATCTAAACCTAACCCCAAATCTAAAACTAACCCCAAATCTAAACCTAACCCCAAATCTAAACCTAAAATCTAAACCTAACCCCAAATCTAAACCTAACCCCAAATCTAATCCTAACTCCAAATCTAACCCTAAATCTAAACCTAACCCCAAATCTAAACCTAAATCTAAACCTAACCCCAAATCTAAACCTAACCCCAAATCTAAACCCCAAATCTAATCCTAACCCCAAATCTAAACCTAAAATCTAAACCTAACCCCAAATCTAAACCTAAAATCTAAACCTAACCCCAAATCTAAACCTAAAATCTAAACCTAACCCCAATTCTAAACCTAAAATCTAAACCTAACCCCAAATCTAAACCTAACCCCAACTCTAATCCTAACTCCAAATCTAAACCTAAAATCTAAACCTAACCCCAAATCTAAACCTAAAATCTAAACCTAACCCCAAATCAAAACCTAACCCCAAATCTAAACCTAAAATCTAAACCTAACCCCAAATCTAAACCAAAAATCTAAACCTAACCCCAAATCTAAACCTAAAATCTAAACCTAATCCCAAATCTAAACCTAACCCCAAATCCAAACCTAACCCCAAATCTAAACCTAAAATCTAAACCTAACCCCAAATCTAAACCTAACCCCAAATCTAAACCTAAAATCTAAACCTAACCCCAACTCTAAACCAAAAATCTAAACCTAACCCCAAATCTAAACCTAATCCCAAATCTAAACCAAAAATCTAAACCTAACACCAAATCTAAACCTAACCCCAAATCTAAACCTAAAATCTAAACCTAACCCCAAATCTAAACCTAACCCCAAATCTAAACCTAAAATCTAAACCTTACCCCAAATCTAAACCTAAAATATAAACCTAACCCCAAATCTAAACCAAAAATCTAAACCTAACCCCAAATCTAAACCTAACTCCGAATCTAACCCTAAATCTAAACCTAACCCCAAATCTAAACCTAAAATCTAAACCTAACCCCAAATCTAAACCCCAAATCTAAACCTAACCCCAAATCTAAACCTAAAATCTAAACCTAACCCCAAATCTAAACCTAAAATCTAAACCTAACCCCAAATCCAAACCTAACCCCAAATCTAAACCTAAAATCTAAACCTAACCCCTAATCTAAACCTAAAATCTAAACCTAACCCCAAATCTAAACCTAACCCCAAATCTAAACCAAAAATCTAAACCTAACCCCAAATCTAAACCTAAAATCTAAACCTAATCCCAAATCTAAACCTAACCCCAAATCTAAACCTAAAATCTAAACCTAAAATCTAAACCTAATCCCAAATTTAAACCTAAAATCTAAACCTAACCCCAAATCTAAACCTAACCCCAAATCTAAACCTAAAATCTAAACCTAACCCCAAATCTAAACCTAAAATCTAAACCTAACCCCAAATCTAAACCTAAAATCTAAACCTAACCCCAAATTTAAACCTAAAATCTAAACCTAATCCCAAATCTAAACCTAACCCCAAATCCAAACCTAACCCCAAATCTAAACCTAAAATCTAAACCTAACCCCTAATCTAAATCTCAAATCTAAACCTAACCCCAAATCTAAACCTAAAATCTAAACCTAACCCCAAATCTGAAGCTAACCCCAAATCTAAACCTAAAATCTAAACCTAACCCCAAATCTAAACCAAAAATCTAAACCTAACCCCAAATCTAAACCTAATCCCAAATCTAAACCAAAAATCTAAACCTAACACCAAATCTAAACCTAACCCCAAATCTAAACCTAAAATCTAAACCTAACCCCAAATCTAAACCTAAATCTAAACCTAATCCCAAATCTAAACCTAACCCCAAATCCAAACCTAACCCCAAATCTAAACCTAAAATCTAAACCTAACCCCTAATCTAAACCTCAAATCTAAACCTAACCCCAAATCTAAACCTAAAATCTAAACCTAACCCCAAATCTGAAGCTAACCCCAAATCTAAACCTAAAATCTAAACCTAACCCCAAATCTAAACCAAAAATCTAAACCTAACCCCAAATCTAAACCTAATCCCAAATCTAAACCAAAAATCTAAACCTAACACCAAATCTAAACCTAACCCCAAATCTAAACCTAAAATCTAAACCTAACCCCAAATCTAAACCTAACCCCAAATCTAAACCTAAAATCTAAACCTTACCCCAAATCTAAACCTAAAATCTAAACCTAACCCCAAATCTAAACCAAAAATCTAAACCTAAGCCCAAATCTAAACCTAACCCCAAATCTAAACCTAAAATCTAAACCTTACTCCAAATCTAAACCTAAAATCTAAACCTAACCCCAAATCTAAACCAAAAATCTAAACCTAACCCCAATTCTAAACCTAAAATCTAAACCTAACCCCAAATCTAAACCTAAAATCTAAACCTAGCCCCAAATTTAAACCGAAAATCTAAACCTAACCCCAAATCTAAACCTAACCCCAAATCTAAACCTAAAATCTAAACCTAGCCCCAAATCTAAACCTAAAACCTAAACCTAAGCCCAAATCTAAACCAAAAATCTAAACCTAACCCCAAATCTAAACCTAAAATCTAAACCTAACCCCAAATCTAAACCTAACCCCAAATCTAAACCTAAAATCTAAACCTAACCCCAAATCTAAACCTAAAATCTAAACCTAACCCCAAATCTAAACCAAAAATCTAAACCTAACCCCAAATCTAAACCTAAAATCTAAACCTAACCCCAAATCTAAACCTAACCCCAAATCTAAACCTAAAATCTAAATCTAACCCCCAATCTAAACCTAACCCCAAATCTAAACCAAAAATCTAAACCTAACCCCAAATCTAAACCTAAAATCTAAACCTAACCCCAAATCTAAACCTAACCCCAAATCTAAACCTAAAATCTAAACCTAACCCCAAATCTGAACCTAAAATCTAAACCTAACCCCAAATCTAAACCTAACCCCAAATCTAAAACTAACCCCAAATCTAAACCTAACCCCAAATCTAAACCTAAAATCTAAACCTAACCCCAAATCTAAACCTAACCCCAAATCTAATCCTAACTCCAAATCTAACCCTAAATCTAAACCTAACCCCAAATCTAAACCTAAAATCTAAACCTAACCCCAAATCTAAACCTAACCCCAAATCTAAACCCCAAATCTAATCCTAACCCCAAATCTAAACCTAAAATCTAAACCTAACCCCAAATCTAAACCTAAAATCTAAACCTAACCCCAAATCTAAACCTAAAATCTAAACCTAACCCCAATTCTAAAC
This sequence comes from Patagioenas fasciata, assembly GCF_037038585.1. NCBI lineage: Eukaryota > Metazoa > Chordata > Aves > Columbiformes > Columbidae > Patagioenas > Patagioenas fasciata. Next base: position 328,298 of record NW_027288772.1, on the reverse strand, counting down.
CTAAAATCTAAACCTAACCCCAAATCTAAACCTAACCCCAACTCTAATCCTAACTCCAAATCTAAACCTAAAATCTAAACCTAACCCCAAATCTAAACCTAAAATCTAAACCTAACCCCAAATCAAAACCTAACCCCAAATCTAAACCTAAAATCTAAACCTAACCCCAAATCTAAACCAAAAATCTAAACCTAACCCCAAATCTAAACCTAAAATCTAAACCTAATCCCAAATCTAAACCTAACCCCAAATCCAAACCTAACCCCAAATCTAAACCTAAAATCTAAACCTAACCCCAAATCTAAACCTAACCCCAAATCTAAACCTAAAATCTAAACCTAACCCCAAATCTAAACCAAAAATCTAAACCTAACCCCAAATCTAAACCTAATCCCAAATCTAAACCAAAAATCTAAACCTAACACCAAATCTAAACCTAACCCCAAATCTAAACCTAAAATCTAAACCTAACCCCAAATCTAAACCTAACCCCAAATCTAAACCTAAAATCTAAACCTTACCCCAAATCTAAACCTAAAATATAAACCTAACCCCAAATCTAAACCAAAAATCTAAACCTAACCCCAAATCTAAACCTAACTCCGAATCTAACCCTAAATCTAAACCTAACCCCAAATCTAAACCTAAAATCTAAACCTAACCCCAAATCTAAACCCCAAATCTAAACCTAACCCCAAATCTAAACCTAAAATCTAAACCTAACCCCAAATCTAAACCTAAAATCTAAACCTAACCCCAAATCTAAACCTAACCCCAAATCTAAACCTAAAATCTAAACCTAACCCCAATTCTAAACCTAAAATCTAAACCTAACCCCAAATCTAAACCTAACCCCAACTCTAATCCTAACTCCAAATCTAAACCTAAAATCTAAACCTAACCCCAAATCTAAACCTAAAATCTAAACCTAACCCCAAATCAAAACCTAACCCCAAATCTAAACCTAAAATCTAAACCTAACCCCAAATCTAAACCTAAAATCTAAACCTAAAATCTAAACCTAACCCCAAATTTAAACCTAAAATCTAAACCTAACCCCAAATCTAAACCTAACCCCAAATCTAAACCTAAAATCTAAACCTAACCCCAAATCTAAACCTAAAATCTAAACCTAACCCCAAATCTAAACCTAAATCTAAACCTAATCCCAAATCTAAACCTAACCCCAAATCCAAACCTAACCCCAAATCTAAACCTAAAATCTAAACCTAACCCCTAATCTAAACCTCAAATCTAAACCTAACCCCAAATCTAAACCTAAAATCTAAACCTAACCCCAAATCTGAAGCTAACCCCAAATCTAAACCTAAAATCTAAACCTAACCCCAAATCTAAACCAAAAATCTAAACCTAACCCCAAATCTAAACCTAATCCCAAATCTAAACCAAAAATCTAAACCTAACACCAAATCTAAACCTAACCCCAAATCTAAACCTAAAATCTAAACCTAACCCCAAATCTAAACCTAACCCCAAATCTAAACCTAAAATCTAAACCTTACCCCAAATCTAAACCTAAAATCTAAACCTAACCCCAAATCTAAACCAAAAATCTAAACCTAACCCCAAATCTAAACCTAACCCCAAATCTAAACCTAAAATCTAAACCTTACTCCAAATCTAAACCTAAAATCTAAACCTAACCCCAAATCAAAACCAAAAATCTAAACCTAACCCCAAATCTAAACCTAAAATCTAAACCTAACCCCAAATCTAAACCTAAAATCTAAATCTAACCCCAAATCCAAACCTAACCCCAAATCTAAACCTAAAATCTAAACCTAACCCCAAATCTAAACCTAAAATCTAAACCTAACCCCAAATCTAAACCTAAAATCTAAACCTAGCCCCAAATCTAAACCGAAAATCTAAACCTAACCCCAAATCTAAACCTAACCCCAAATCTAAACCTAAAATCTAAACCTAGCCCCAAATCTAAACCTAAAACCTAAACCTAAGCCCAAATCTAAACCAAAAATCTAAACCTAACCCCAAATCTAAATCTAAAATCTAAACCTAACCCCAAATCTAAACCTAACCCCAAATCTAAACCTAAAATCTAAACCTAACACCAAATCTAAACCTAACCCCAAATCTAATCCTAACTCCAAATGTAACCCTAAATCAAAACCTAACCCCAAATCTAAACCTAAAATCTAAACCTAACCCCAAATCTAAACCTAAAATCTAAACCTAACCCCAAATCTAAACCAAAAATCTAAACCTAACCCCAAATCTAAACCTAAAATCTAAACCTAACCTCAAATCTAAACCTAACCCCAAATCTAAACCTAAAATCTAAATCTAACCCCCAATCTAAACCTAACCCCAAATCTAAACCAAAAATCTAAACCTAACCCCAAATCTAAACCTAAAATCTAAACCTAACCCCAAATCTAAACCTAACCCCAAATCTAAACCTAAAATCTAAACCTAACCCCAAATCTGAACCTAAAATCTAAACCTAACCCCAAATCTAAACCTAACCCCAAATCTAAAACTAACCCCAAATCTAAACCTAACCCCAAATCTAAACCTAAAATCTAAACCTAACCTCAAATCTAAACCTAACCCCAAATCTAAACCTAAAATCTAAATCTAACCCCCAATCTAAACCTAACCCCAAATCTAAACCAAAAATCTAAACCTAACCCCAAATCTAAACCTAAAATCTAAACCTAACCCCAAATCTAAACCTAACCCCAAATCTAAACCTAAAATCTAAACCTAACCCCAAATCTGAACCTAAAATCTAAACCTAACCCCAAATCTAAACCTAACCCCAAATCTAAAACTAACCCCAAATCTAAACCTAACCCCAAATCTAATCCTAACTCCAAATCTAACCCTAAATCTAAACCTAACCCCAAATCTAAACCTAAAATCTAAACCTAACCCCAAATCTAAACCTAACCCCAAATCTAAACCCCAAATCTAATCCTAACCCCAAATCTAAACCTAAAATCTAAACCTAACCCCAAATCTAAACCTAAAATCTAAACCTAACCCCAAATCTAAACCTAAAATCTAAACCTAACCCCAATTCTAAACCTAAAATCTAAACCTAACCCCAAATCTAAACCTAACCCCAACTCTAATCCTAACTCCAAATCTAAACCTAAAATCTAAACCTAACCCCAAATCTAAACCTAAAATCTAAACCTAACCCCAAATCAAAACCTAACCCCAAATCTAAACCTAAAATCTAAACCTAACCCCAAATCTAAACCAAAAATCTAAACCTAACCCCAAATCTAAACCTAAAATCTAAACCTAATCCCAAATCTAAACCTAACCCCAAATCCAAACCTAACCCCAAATCTAAACCTAAAATCTAAACCTAACCCCAAATCTAAACCTAACCCCAAATCTAAACCTAAAATCTAAACCTAACCCCAAATCTAAACCAAAAATCTAAACCTAACCCCAAATCTAAACCTAATCCCAAATCTAAACCAAAAATCTAAACCTAACACCAAATCTAAACCTAACCCCAAATCTAAACCTAAAATCTAAACCTAACCCCAAATCTAAACCTAACCCCAAATCTAAACCTAAAATCTAAACCTTACCCCAAATCTAAACCTAAAATATAAACCTAACCCCAAATCTAAACCAAAAATCTAAACCTAACCCCAAATCTAAACCTAACTCCGAATCTAACCCTAAATCTAAACCTAACCCCAAATCTAAACCTAAAATCTAAACCTAACCCCAAATCTAAACCCCAAATCTAAACCTAACCCCAAATCTAAACCTAAAATCTAAACCTAACCCCAAATCTAAACCTAAAATCTAAACCTAACCCCAAATCTAAACCTAACCCCAAATCTAAACCTAAAATCTAAACCTAACCCCAATTCTAAACCTAAAATCTAAACCTAACCCCAAATCTAAACCTAACCCCAACTCTAATCCTAACTCCAAATCTAAACCTAAAATCTAAACCTAACCCCAAATCTAAACCTAAAATCTAAACCTAACCCCAAATCAAAACCTAACCCCAAATCTAAACCTAAAATCTAAACCTAACCCCAAATCTAAACCTAAAATCTAAACCTAAAATCTAAACCTAACCCCAAATTTAAACCTAAAATCTAAACCTAACCCCAAATCTAAACCTAACCCCAAATCTAAACCTAAAATCTAAACCTAACCCCAAATCTAAACCTAAAATCTAAACCTAACCCCAAATCTAAACCAAAAATCTAAACCTAACCCCAAATCTAAACCTAAAATCTAAACCTAATCCCAAATCTAAACCTAACCCCAAATCCAAACCTAACCCCAAATCTAAACCTAAAATCTAAACCTAACCCCTAATCTAAACCTAAAATCTAAACCTAACCCCAAATCTAAACCTAACCCCAAATCTAAACCAAAAATCTAAACCTAACCCCAAATCTAAACCTAAAATCTAAACCTAATCCCAAATCTAAACCTAACCCCAAATCTAAACCTAAAATCTAAACCTAAAATCTAAACCTAATCCCAAATTTAAACCTAAAATCTAAACCTAACCCCAAATCTAAACCTAACCCCAAATCTAAACCTAAAATCTAAACCTAACCCCAAATCTAAACCTAAAATCTAAACCTAACCCCAAATCTAAACCAAAAATCTAAACCTAACCCCAAATTTAAACCTAAAATCTAAACCTAATCCCAAATCTAAACCTAACCCCAAATCCAAACCTAACCCCAAATCTAAACCTAAAATCTAAACCTAACCCCTAATCTAAATCTCAAATCTAAACCTAATCCCAAATCTAAACCAAAAATCTAAACCTAACACCAAATCTAAACCTAACCCCAAATCTAAACCTAAAATCTAAACCTAACCCCAAATCTAAACCTAACCCCAAATCTAAACCTAAAATCTAAACCTTACCCCAAATCTAAACCTAAAATCTAAACCTAACCCCAAATCTAAACCAAAAATCTAAACCTAACCCCAAATCTAAACCTAACCCCAAATCTAAACCTAAAATCTAAACCTTACTCCAAATCTAAACCTAAAATCTAAACCTAACCCCAAATCTAAACCAAAAATCTAAACCTAACCCCAAATCTAAACCTAAAATCTAAACCTAACCCCAAATCTAAACCTAAAATCTAAATCTAACCCCAAATCCAAACCTAACCCCAAATCTAAACCTAAAATCTAAACCTAACCCCAAATCTAAACCTAAAATCTAAACCTAACCCCAAATCTAAACCTAAAATCTAAACCTAGCCCCAAATCTAAACCGAAAATCTAAACCTAACCCCAAATCTAAACCTAACCCCAAATCTAAACCTAAAATCTAAACCTAGCCCCAAATCTAAACCTAAAACCTAAACCTAAGCCCAAATCTAAACCAAAAATCTAAACCTAACCCCAAATCTAAACCTAAAATCTAAACCTAACCCCAAATCTAAACCTAACCCCAAATCTAAACGTAAAATCTAAACCTAACACCAAATCTAAACCTAACCCCAAATCTAATCCTAACTCCAAATGTAACCCTAAATCAAAACCTAACCCCAAATCTAAACCTAAAATCTAAACCTAACCCCAAATCTAAACCTAAAATCTAAACCTAACCCCAAATCTAAACCAAAAATCTAAACCTAACCCCAAATCTAAACCTAAAATCTAAACCTAACCCCAAATCTAAACCTAACCCCAAATCTAAACCTAAAATCTAAACCTAACCCCCAATCTAAACCTAACCCCAAATCTAAACCAAAAATCTAAACCTAACCCCAAATCTAAACCTAAAATCTAAACCTAACCCCAAATCTAAACCTAACCCCAAATCTAAACCTAAAATCTAAACCTAACCCCAAATCTGAACCTAAAATCTAAACCTAACCCCAAATCTAAACCTAACCCCAAATCTAAAACTAACCCCAAATCTAAACCTAACCCCAAATCTAAACCTAAAATCTAAACCTAACCCCAAATCTAAACCTAACCCCAAATCTAATCCTAACTCCAAATCTAACCCTAAATCTAAACCTAACCCCAAATCTAAACCTAAAATCTAAACCTAACCCCAAATCTAAACCTAACCCCAAATCTAAACCCCAAATCTAATCCTAACCCCAAATCTAAACCTAAAATCTAAACCTAACCCCAAATCTAAACCTAAAATCTAAACCTAACCCCAAATCTAAACCTAAAATCTAAACCTAACCCCAATTCTAAACCTAAAATCTAAACCTAACCCCAAATCTAAACCTAACCCCAAGTCTAATCCTAACTCCAAATCTAAACCTAAAATCTAAACCTAACCCCAAATCTAAACCTAAAATCTAAACCTAACCCCAAATCAAAACCTAACCCCAAATCTAAACCTAAAATCTAAACCTAACCCCAAATCTAAACCTAAAATCTAAACCTAACCCCAAATCTAAACCTAACCCCAAATCTAAACCTAAAATCTAAACCTAACCCCAAATCTAAACCAAAAATCTAAACCTAACCCCAAATCTAAACCTAATCCCAAATCTAAACCAAAAATCTAAACCTAACACCAAATCTAAACCTAACCCCAAATCTAAACCTAAAATCTAAACCTAACCCCAAATCTAAACCTAACCCCAAATCTAAACCTAAAATCTAAACCTTACCCCAAATCTAAACCTAAAATATAAACCTAACCCCAAATCTAAACCAAAAATCTAAACCTAACCCCAAATCTAAACCTAACTCCGAATCTAACCCTAAATCTAAACCTAACCCCAAATCTAAACCTAAAATCTAAACCTAACCCCAAATCTAAACCCCAAATCTAAACCTAACCCCAAATCTAAACCTAAAATCTAAACCTAACCCCAAATCTAAACCTAAAATCTAAACCTAACCCCAAATCTAAACCTAACCCCAAATCTAAACCTAAAATCTAAACCTAACCCCAATTCTAAACCTAAAATCTAAACCTAACCCCAAATCTAAACCTAACCCCAACTCTAATCCTAACTCCAAATCTAAACCTAAAATCTAAACCTAACCCCAAATCTAAACCTAAAATCTAAACCTAACCCCAAATCAAAACCTAACCCCAAATCTAAACCTAAAATCTAAACCTAACCCCAAATCTAAACCTAAAATCTAAACCTAAAATCTAAACCTAACCCCAAATTTAAACCTAAAATCTAAACCTAACCCCAAATCTAAACCTAACCCCAAATCTAAACCTAAAATCTAAACCTAACCCCAAATCTAAACCTAAAATCTAAACCTAACCCCAAATCTAAACCAAAAATCTAAACCTAACCCCAAATCTAAACCTAAAATCTAAACCTAATCCCAAATCTAAACCTAACCCCAAATCCAAACCTAACCCCAAATCTAAACCTAAAATCTAAACCTAACCCCTAATCTAAACCTAAAATCTAAACCTAACCCCAAATCTAAAGCTAAAATCTAAACCTAACCCCAAATCTGAAGCTAACACCAAATCTAAACCTAAAATCTAAAACTAACCCCAAATCTAAACCAAAAATCTAAACCTAACCCCAAATCTAAACCTAGCCCCCAATCTAAACCTAACTCCAAATCTAAACCAAAAATCTAAACCTAACCCCAAATCTAAACCTAAAATCTAAACCTAACCCCAAATCTAAACCTAACCCCAAATCTAAACCTAAAATCTAAACCTTACCCCAAATCTAAACCTAAAATCTAAACCTAACCCCAAATCTAAACCAAAAATCTAAACCTAACCCCAAATCTAAACCTAAAATCTAAACCTAACCCCAAATCTAAACCTAAAATCTAAACCTAACCCCAAATCTAAACCTAACCCCAAATCTAAAACTAAAATCTAAACCTAACCTCAAATCCAAACCTAACCCCAAATCTAAACCTAAAATCTAAACCTAACCCCAAATCTAAACCTAAAATCTAAACCTAGCCCCAAATCTAAACCGAAAATCTAAACCTAACCCCAAATCTAAACCTAACCCCAAATCTAAACCTAAAATCTAAACCTAGCCCCAAATCTAAACCTAAAATCTAAACCTAAGCCCAAATCTAAACCAAAAATCTAAACCTAACCCCAAATCTAAACCTAAAATCTAAACCTAACACCAAATCTAAACCTAACCCCAAATCTAATCCTAACTCCAAATCTAACCCTAAATCAAAACCTAACCCCAAATCTAAACCTAAAATCTAAACCTAACCCCAAATCTAAACCAAAAATCTAAACCTAACCCCAAATCTAAACCTAAAATCTAAACCTAACCCCAAATCTAAATCTAAAATCTAAACCTAACCCCAAATCTAAACCTAACCCCAAATCTAAACCTAAAATCTAAACCTAACCCCCAATCTAAACCTAACCCCAAATCTAAACCAAAATCTAAACCTAACCCCAAATCTAACCCTAAAATCTAAACCTAACCCCAAATCTAAACCTAACCCCAAATCTAAACCTAAAATCTAAACCTAACCCCAAATCTAAACCTAAAATCTAAACCTAACCCCAAATCTAAACCTAACCCCAAATCTAAACCTAAAATCTAAACCTAACCCCAAATCTAAACCTAAAATCTAAACCTAAAATCTAAACCTAACCCCAAATTTAAACCTAAAATCTAAACCTAACCCCAAATCTAAACCTAAAATCTAAACCTAACCCCAAATTTAAACCTAACCCCAAATCTAAACCTAAAATCTAAACCTAACCCCAAATCTAAACCTAAAATCTAAACCTAACCCCAAATCTAAACCTAACCCCAAATCTAAACCTAAAATCTAAACCTAACCCCAAATCTAAACCTAAAATCGAAACCTAACATCAAATCTAAACCTAACCCCAAATCTAAACCTAAAATCTAAACCTAACCCCAAATCTAAACCTGAAATCTAAACCTAACCCCAAATCTAAACCTAAAATCTAAACCTAACCCCAAATCTAAACCTAAAATCTAAACCTAACCCCAAATCTAAACCTAAAATCTAAACCTAATCCCAAATCTAAACCTAACCCCAAATCCAAACCTAACCCCAAATCTAAACCTAAAATCTAAACCTAACCCCAAATCTGAACCTAACCCCAAATCTAAACCTAAAATCTAAACCTAACCCCAAATCTAAACCAAAAATCTAAACCTAACCCCAAATCTAAACCTAATCCCAAATCTAAACCAAAAATCTAAACCTAACACCAAATCTAAACCTAACCCCAAATCTAAACCTAAAATCTAAACCTAACCCCAAATCTAAACCTAACCCCAAATCTAAACCTAAAATCTAAACCTTACCCCAAATCTAAACCTAAAACATAAACCTAACCCCAAATCTAAACCAAAAATCTAAACCTAACCCCAAATCTAAACCTAACTCCGAATCTAACCCTAAATCTAAACCTAACCCCAAATCTAAACCTAAAATCTAAACCTAACCCCTAATCTAAACCTAGCCCCAAATCTAAACCTAAAATCTAAACCTAACCCCAAATCTAAACCTAAAATCTAAACCTAACACCAAATCTAAACCTAACCCCAAATCTAAACCTAAAATCTAAACCTAACCCCAAATCTAAACCTAAAATCTAAACCTAACCCCAAATCTAAACCTAACCCCAAATCTAAACCTAAAATCTAAACCTAACCCCAAATCTAAACCTAACCCCAAATCTAACCCGAAATCTAAACCTAACCCCAAATCTAAACCTAAAATCTCAACCTAACCCCAAATCTAAACCTAACCCCAAATCTAACCCCAAATCTAAACCTAACCCCAAATCTAAACCTAAAATCTAAACCTAACCCTAAATCTAAACCTAACCCCAAATCTAAACCTAACCCCAAATCTAAACCTAAAATCTAAACCTAACCCCAAATCTAAACCTAACCCCAAATCTAAACCTAAAATCTAAACCTAACCCCAAATCTAAACCTAAAATCTAAACCTAGCCCCAAATCTAAACCGAAAATCTAAACCTAACCCCAAATCTAAACCTAACCCCAAATCTAAACCTAAAATCTAAACCTAGCCCCAAATCTAAACCTAAAATCTAAACCTAACCCCAAATCTAAACCTAAAATCTAAACCTAACCCCAAATCTAAACCTAAAATCTAAACCTAACACCAAATCTAAACCTAACCCCAAATCTAATCCTAACTCCAAATCTAACCCTAAATCAAAACCTAACCCCAAATCTAAACCTAAAATCTAAACCTAACACCAAATCTAAACCTAAAATCTAAACCTAACCCCAAATCTAAACCAAAAATCTAAACCTAACCCCAAATCTAAACCTAAAATCTAAACCTGACCCCAAATCTAAACCTAAAATCTAAACCTAACCCCAAATCTAAACCTAACCGCAAATCTAAACCTAAAATCTAAACCTAACCCCAAATCTAAACCTAAAATCTAAACCTAACCCCCAATCTAAACCTAACTCCAAATCTAAACCAAAAATCTAAACCTAACCCCAAATCTAAACCTAAAATCTAAACCTAACCCCAAATCTAAACCTAACCCCAAATCTAAACCTAAAATCTAAACCTAACCCCAAATCTGAACCTAAATCTAAACCTAACCCCAAATCTAAACCTAACCCCAAATCTAAAACTAACCCCAAATCTAAACCTAACCCCAAATCTAAACCTAAAATCTAAACCTAACCCCAAATCTAAACCTAACCCCAAATCTAATCCTAACTCCAAATCTAACCCTAAATCTAAACCTAACCCCAAATCTAAACCTAAAATCTAAACCTAACCCCAAATCTAAACCTAACCCCAAATCTAAACCCCAAATCTAAACCTAACCCCAAATCTAAACCTAAAATCTAAACCTAACCCCAAATCTAAACATAAAATCTAAACCTAACCCCAAATCTAAACCTAAAATCTAAACCTAACCCCAATTCTAAACCTAAAATCTAAACCTAACCCCAAATCTAAACCTAACCACAACTCTAATCCTAACTCCAAATCTAAACCTAAAATCTAAACCTAACCCCAAATCTAAACCTAAAATCTAAACCTAACCCCAAATCTAAACCTAACCCCAAATCTAAACCTAAAATCTAAACCTAACCCCAAATCTAAACCTAACTCCAAATCTAAACCTAAATCTAAACCTAACCCCAAATCTAAACCTAAATCTAAACCTAACCCTAAATCGAAACCTAACCCCAAATCTAAACCTAAAATCTAAACCTAACCCCAAATCTAAACCTAACCCCAAATCTAAACCTAAAATCTAAACCTAACCCCAAATCTAAACCTAAATCTAAACCTAACCCCAAATCTAAACCTAAAATCTAAACCTAACCCCAAATCTAAACCTAACCCCAAATCTAACCCGAATCTAAACCTAACCCCAAATCTAAACCTAAAATCTCAACCTAACCCCAAATCTAAACCTAACCCCAAATCTAACCCCAAATCTAAACCTAACCCCAAATCTAAACCTAAAATCTAAACCTAACCCTAAATCTAAACCTAACCCCAAATCTAAACCTAACCCCAAATCTAAACCTAACCCCAAATCTAAACCTAACCCCAAATCTAAACCTAAAATCTAAACCTAACCCCAAATCTAAACCTAAAATCTAAACCTAACCCCAAATCTAAACCTAACCCCAAATCTAAACCTAAAATCTAAACCTAACCCCAAATCTAAACCTAAAATCTAAACCTAGCCCCAAATCTAAACCGAAAATCTAAACCTAACCCCAAATCTAAACCTAACCCCAAATCTAAACCTAAAATCTAAACCTAGCCCCAAATCTAAACCTAAAATCTAAACCTAAGCCCAAATCTAAACCTAAAATCTAAACCTAACCCCAAATCTAAACCTAAAATCTAAACCTAACACCAAATCTAAACCTAACCCCAAATCTAATCCTAACTCCAAATCTAACCCTAAATCAAAACCTAACCCCAAATCTAAACCTAAAATCTAAACCTAACCCCAAATCTAAACCAAAAATCTAAACCTAACCCCAAATCTAAACCTAATCCCAAATCTAAACCAAAAATTTAAACCTAACACCAAATCTAAACCTAACCCCAAATCTAAACCTAAAATCTAAACCTAACCCCAAATCTAAACCTAAAATCTAAACCTTAGCCCAAATCTAAACCTAAAATCTAAACCTAACCCCAAATCTAAACCAAAAATCTAAACCTAACCCCAAATCTAAACCTAACTCCAAATCTAACCCTAAATCTAAACCTAACCCCAAATCTAAACCTAAAATCTAAACCTAACCCCTAATCTAAACCTAGCCCCAAATCTAAACCTAAAATCTAAACCTAACCCCAAATCTAAACCAAAAATCTAAACCTAACCCCAAATCTAAACCTAACTCCAAATCTAACCCTAAATCTAAACCTAACCCCAAATCTAAACCTAAAATCTAAACCTAACACCAAATCTAAACCTAACCCCAAATCTAAACCTAAAATCTAAACCTAACCCCAAATCTAAACCTAAAATCTAAACCTAATCCCAAATCTGAACCTAAAATCTCAACCTAACCCCAAATCTAAACCTAAAATCTAAACCTAACCCCAAATCTAAACCTAAAATCTAAACCTAACCCCAAATCTAAACCTAACCCCAAATCTAATCCTAACTCCAAATCTAACCCTAAATCTAAACCTAACCCCAAATCTAAACCTAAAATCTAAACCTAACCCCAAATCTAAACCTAAAATCTAAACCTAACCCCAATTCTAAACCTAAAATCTAAACCTAACCCCAAATCTAAACCTAACCCCAACTCTAATCCTAACTCCAAATCTAAACCTAAAATCTAAACCTAACCCCAACCCCAAATCTAAACCTAAAATCTAAACCTAACCCCAAATCAAAACCTAACCCCAAATCTAAACCTAAAATCTAAACCTAACCCCAAATCTAAACCTAAAATCTAAACCTAAAATCTAAACCTAACCCCAAATTTAAAGCTAAAATCTAAACCTAACCCCAAATCTAAACCTAACCCCAAATCTAAACCTAAAATCTAAACCTAACCCCAAATCTAAACCAAAATCTAAACCTAACCCCAAATCTAAACCTAAAATCTAAACCTAACCCCAAATCTAAACCTAAAATCTAAACCTAACCCCAAATCTAAACCTAACCCCAAATCCAAACCTAACCCCAAATCTAAACCTAAAATCTAAACCTAACCCCTAATCTAAACCTAAAATCTAAACCTAACCCCAAATCTAAACCTAAAATCTAAACCTAACCCCAAATCTGAACCTAACCCCAAATCTAAACCTAAAATCTAAACCTAACCCCAAATCTAAACCAAAAATCTAAACCTAACCCCAAATCTAAACCTAATCCCAAATCTAAACCAAAAATTTAAACCTAACACCAAATCTAAACCTAACCCCAAATCTAAACCTAAAATCTAAACCTAACCCCAAATCTAAACCTAAAATCTAAACCTTACCACAAATCTAAACCTAAAATCTAAACCTAACCCCAAATCTAAACCAAAAATCTAAACCTAACCCCAAATCTAAACCTAACTCCAAATCTAACCCTAAATCTAAACCTAACCCCAAATCTAAACCTAAAATCTAAACCTAACACCAAATCTAAACCTAACCCCAAATCTAAACCTAAAATCTAAACCTAACTCCAAATCTAAACCTAAAATCTAAACCTAACCCCAATCCCAAATCTAAACCTAAAATCTAAACCTAACCCCAAATCAAAACCTAACCCCAAATCTAAACCTAAAATCTAAACCTAACCCCAAATCTAAACCTAAATCTAAACCTAAAATCTAAACCTAACCCCAAATTTAAACCTAAAATCTAAACCTAACCCCAAATCTAAACCTAACCCCAAATCTAAACCTAAAATCTAAACCTAACCCCAAATCTAAACCTAAAATCTAAACCTAACCCCAAATCTAAACCAAAAATCTAAACCTAACCCCAAATCTAAACCTAAAATCTAAACCTAACCCCAAATCTAAACCTAAAATCTAAACCTAATCCCAAATCTAAACCTAACCCCAAATCCAAACCTAACCCCAAATCTAAACCTAAAATCTAAACCTAACCCCTAATCTAAACCTAAAATCTAAACCTAACCCCAAATCTAAACCTAAAATCTAAACCTAACCCCAAATCTGAACCTAACCCCAAATCTAAACCTAAAATCTAAACCTAACCCCAAATCTAAACCAAAAATCTAAACCTAACCCCAAATCTAAACCTAATCCCAAATCTAAACCAAAAATTTAAACCTAACACCAAATCTAAACCTAACCCCAAATCTAAACCTAAAATCTAAACCTAACCCCAAATCTAAACCAAAAATCTAAACCTAACCCCAAATCTAAACCTAACTCCAAATCTAACCCTAAATCTAAACCTAACCCCAAATCTAAACCTAAAATCTAAACCTAACCCCTAATCTAAACCTAGCCCCAAATCTAAACCTAAAATCTAAACCTAACCCCAAATCTAAACCAAAAATCTAAACCTAACCCCAAATCTAAACCTAACTCCAAATCTAACCCTAAATCTAAACCTAACCCCAAATCTAAACCTAAAATCTAAACCTAACACCAAATCTAAACCTAACCCCAAATCTAAACCTAAAATCTAAACCTAACCCCAAATCTAAACCTAAAATCTAAACCTAATCCCAAATCTGAACCTAAATCTCAACCTAACCCCAAATCTAAACCTAAAATCTAAACCTAACCCCAAATCTAAACCTAAAATCTAAACCTAACCCCAAATCTAAACCTAACCCCAAATCTAATCCTAACTCCAAATCTAACCCTAAATCTAAACCTAACCCCAAATCTAAACCTAAAATCTAAACCTAACCCCAAATCTAAACCTAAAATCTAAACCTAACCCCAATTCTAAACCTAAAATCTAAACCTAACCCCAAATCTAAACCTAACCCCAACTCTAATCCTAACTCCAAATCTAAACCTAAAATCTAAACCTAACCCCAACCCCAAATCTAAACCTAAAATCTAAACCTAACCCCAAATCAAAACCTAACCCCAAATCTAAACCTAAAATCTAAACCTAACCCCAAATCTAAACCTAAAATCTAAACCTAAAATCTAAACCTAACCCCAAATTTAAACCTAAAATCTAAACCTAACCCCAAATCTAAACCTAACCCCAAATCTAAACCTAAAATCTAAACCTAACCCCAAATCTAAACCAAAAATCTAAACCTAACCCCAAATCTAAACCTAAAATCTAAACCTAATCCCAAATCTAAACCTAACCCCAAATCCAAACCTAACCCCAAATCTAAACCTAAAATCTAAACCTAACCCCTAATCTAAACCTCAAATCTAAACCTAACCCCAAATCTAAACCTAAAATCTAAACCTAACCCCAAATCTGAAGCTAACCCCAAATCTAAACCTAAAATCTAAACCTAACCCCAAATCTAAAGCAAAAATCTAAACCTAACCCCAAATCTAAACCTAATCCCAAATCTAAACCAAAAATCTAAACCTAACACCAAATCTAAACCTAACCGCAAATCTAAACCTAAAATCTAAACCTAACCCCAAATCTAAACCTAACCCAAAATCTAAACCTTACCCCAAATCTAAACCTAAAATCTAAACCTAACCCCAAATCTAAACCAAAAATCTAAACCTAACCCCAAATCTAAACCTAACCCCAAATCTAAACCTAAAATCTAAACCTTACTCCAAATCTAAACCTAAAATCTAAACCTAACCCCAAATCTAAACCTAAAATCTAAACCTAACCCCAAATCTGAACCTAACCCCAAATCTAAACCTAAAATCTAAACCTAACCCCAAATCTAAACCAAAAATCTAAACCTAACCCCAAATCTAAACCTAATCCCAAATCTAAACCAAAAATTTAAACCTAACACCAAATCTAAACCTAACCCCAAATCTAAACCTAAAATCTAAACCTAACCCCAAATCTAAACCAAAAATCTAAACCTAACCCCAAATCGAAACCTAACTCCAAATCTAACCCTAAATCTAAACCTAACCCCAAATCTAAACCTAAAATCTAAACCTAACCCCTAATCTAAACCTAGCCCCAAATCTAAACCTAAAATCTAAACCTAACCCCAAATCTAAACCAAAAATCTAAACCTAACCCCAAATCTAAACCTAACTCCAAATCTAACCCTAAATCTAAACCTAACCCCAAATCTAAACCTAAAATCTAAACCTAACACCAAATCTAAACCTAACCCCAAATCTAAACCTAAAATCTAAACCTAACCCCAAATCTAAACCTAAAATCTAAACCTAATCCCAAATCTGAACCTAAAATCTCAACCTAACCCCAAATCTAAACCTAAAATCTAAACCTAACCCCAAATCTAAACCTAAAATCTAAACCTAACCCCAAATCTAAACCTAACCCCAAATCTAATCCTAACTCCAAATCTAACCCTAAATCTAAACCTAACCCCAAATCTAAACCTAAAATCTAAACCTAACCCCAAATCTAAACCTAAAATCTAAACCTAACCCCAATTCTAAACCTAAAATCTAAACCTAACCCCAAATCTAAACCTAACCCCAACTCTAATCCTAACTCCAAATCTAAACCTAAAATCTAAACCTAACCCCAACCCCAAATCTAAACCTAAAATCTAAACCTAACCCCAAATCAAAACCTAACCCCAAATCTAAACCTAAAATCTAAACCTAACCCCAAATCTAAACCTAAAATCTAAACCTAAAATCTAAACCTAACCCCAAATTTAAACCTAAAATCTAAACCTAACCCCAAATCTAAACCTAACCCCAAATCTAAACCTAAAATCTAAACCTAACCCCAAATCTAAACCTAAAATCTAAACCTAACCCCAAATCTAAACCTAAAATCTAAACCTAATCCCAAATCTAAACCTAACCCCAAATCCAAACCTAACCCCAAATCTAAACCTAAAATCTAAACCTAACCCCTAATCTAAACCTCAAATCTAAACCTAACCCCAAATCTAAACCTAAAATCTAAACCTAACCCCAAATCTGAAGCTAACCCCAAATCTAAACCTAAAATCTAAACCTAACCCCAAATCTAAACCAAAAATCTAAACCTAACCCCAAATCTAAACCTAATCCCAAATCTAAACCAAAAATCTAAACCTAACACCAAATCTAAACCTAACCCCAAATCTAAACCTAAAATCTAAACCTAACCCCAAATCTAA
Source organism: Patagioenas fasciata (assembly GCF_037038585.1). NCBI lineage: Eukaryota > Metazoa > Chordata > Aves > Columbiformes > Columbidae > Patagioenas > Patagioenas fasciata. The sequence continues at coordinate 311,101 of NW_027288772.1, read as the reverse complement.
ACCTAACCCAAAATCTAAACCTTACCCCAAATCTAAACCTAAAATCTAAACCTAACCCCAAATCTAAACCAAAAATCTAAACCTAACCCCAAATCTAAACCTAACCCCAAATCTAAACCTAAAATCTAAACCTTACTCCAAATCTAAACCTAAAATCTAAACCTAACCCCAAATCTAAACCAAAAATCTAAACCTAACCCCAAATCTAAACCTAAAATCTAAACCTAACCCCAAATCTAAACCTAAAATCTAAACCTAACACCAAATCTAAACCTAACCCCAAATCTAAACCTAAAATCTAAATCTAACCCCAAATCCAAACCTAACCCCAAATCTAAACCTAAAATCTAAACCTAACCCCAAATCTAAACCTAAAATCTAAACCTAACTCCAAATCTAAACCTAAAATCTAAACCTAGCCCCAAATCTAAACCGAAAATCTAAACCTAACACCAAATCTAAACCTAACCCCAAATCTAAACCTAAAATCTAAATCTAACCCCAAATCTAATCCTAACTCCAAATCTAACCCTAAATCTAAACCTAACCCCAAATCTAAACCTAAAATCTAAACCTAACCCCAAATCTAAACCAAAAATCTAAACCTAACCCCAAATCTAAACCTAATCCCAAATCTAAACCAAAAATTTAAACCTAACACCAAATCTAAACCTAACCCCAAATCTAAACCTAAAATCTAAACCTAACCCCAAATCTAAACCAAAAATCTAAACCTAACCCCAAATCTAAACCTAACTCCAAATCTAACCCTAAATCTAAACCTAACCCCAAATCTAAACCTAAAATCTAAACCTAACCCCTAATCTAAACCTAGCCCCAAATCTAAACCTAAAATCTAAACCTAACCCCAAATCTAAACCAAAAATCTAAACCTAACCCCAAATCTAAACCTAACTCCAAATCTAACCCTAAATCTAAACCTAACCCCAAATCTAAACCTAAAATCTAAACCTAACACCAAATCTAAACCTAACCCCAAATCTAAACCTAAAATCTAAACCTAACCCCAAATCTAAACCTAAATCTAAACCTAATCCCAAATCTGAACCTAAAATCTCAACCTAACCCCAAATCTAAACCTAAAATCTAAACCTAACCCCAAATCTAAACCTAAAATCTAAACCTAACCCCAAATCTAAACCTAACCCCAAATCTAATCCTAACTCCAAATCTAACCCTAAATCTAAACCTAACCCCAAATCTAAACCTAAAATCTAAACCTAACCCCAAATCTAAACCTAAAATCTAAACCTAACCCCAATTCTAAACCTAAAATCTAAACCTAACCCCAAATCTAAACCTAACCCCAACTCTAATCCTAACTCCAAATCTAAACCTAAAATCTAAACCTAACCCCAACCCCAAATCTAAACCTAAAATCTAAACCTAACCCCAAATCAAAACCTAACCCCAAATCTAAACCTAAAATCTAAACCTAACCCCAAATCTAAACCTAAAATCTAAACCTAAAATCTAAACCTAACCCCAAATTTAAACCTAAAATCTAAACCTAACCCCAAATCTAAACCTAACCCCAAATCTAAACCTAAAATCTAAACCTAACCCCAAATCTAAACCTAAAATCTAAACCTAACCCCAAATCTAAACCAAAAATCTAAACCTAACCCCAAATCTAAACCTAAAATCTAAACCTAATCCCAAATCTAAACCTAACCCCAAATCCAAACCTAACCCCAAATCTAAACCTAAAATCTAAACCTAACCCCTAATCTAAACCTCAAATCTAAACCTAACCCCAAATCTAAACCTAAAATCTAAACCTAACCCCAAATCTGAAGCTAACCCCAAATCTAAACCTAAAATCTAAACCTAACCCCAAATCTAAACCAAAAATCTAAACCTAACCCCAAATCTAAACCTAATCCCAAATCTAAACCAAAAATCTAAACCTAACACCAAATCTAAACCTAACCCCAAATCTAAACCTAAAATCTAAACCTAACCCCAAATCTAAACCTAACCCAAAATCTAAACCTTACCCCAAATCTAAACCTAAAATCTAAACCTAACCCCAAATCTAAACCAAAAATCTAAACCTAACCCCAAATCTAAACCTAACCCCAAATCTAAACCTAAAATCTAAACCTTACTCCAAATCTAAACCTAAAATCTAAACCTAACCCCAAATCTAAACCAAAAATCTAAACCTAACCCCAAATCTAAACCTAAAATCTAAACCTAACCCCAAATCTAAACCTAAAATCTAAACCTAACACCAAATCTAAACCTAACCCCAAATCTAAACCTAAAATCTAAATCTAACCCCAAATCCAAACCTAACCCCAAATCTAAACCTAAAATCTAAACCTAACCCCAAATCTAAACCTAAAATCTAAACCTAACCCCAAATCTAAACCTAAAATCTAAACCTAGCCCCAAATCTAAACCGAAAATCTAAACCTAACACCAAATCTAAACCTAACCCCAAATCTAAACCTAAAATCTAAATCTAACCCCAAATCTAATCCTAACTCCAAATCTAACCCTAAATCTAAACCTAACCCCAAATCTAAACCTAAAATCTAAACCTAACCCCAAATCTAAACCTAAAATCTAAACCTAACCCCAATTCTAAACCTAAAATCTAAACCTAACCCCAAATCTAAACCTAACCCCAACTCTAATCCTAACTCCAAATCTAAACCTAAAATCTAAACCTAACCCCAACCCCAAATCTAAACCTAAAATCTAAACCTAACCCCAAATCAAAACCTAACCCCAAATCTAAACCTAAAATCTAAACCTAACCCCAAATCTAAACCTAAAATCTAAACCTAAAATCTAAACCTAACCCCAAATTTAAACCTAAAATCTAAACCTAACCCCAAATCTAATCCTAACCCCAAATCTAAACCTAAAATCTAAACCTAACCCCAAATCTAAACCTAAAATCTAAACCTAACCCCAAATCTAAACCAAAAATCTAAACCTAACCCCAAATCTAAACCTAAAATCTAAACCTAATCCCAAATCTAAACCTAACCCCAAATCCAAACCTAACCCCAAATCTAAACCTAAAATCTAAACCTAACCCCTAATCTAAACCTCAAATCTAAACCTAACCCCAAATCTAAACCTAAAATCTAAACCTAACCCCAAATCTGAAGATAACCCCAAATCTAAACCTAAAATCTAAACCTAACCCCAAATCTAAACCAAAAATCTAAACCTAACCCCAAATCTAAACCTAATCCCAAATCTAAACCAAAAATCTAAACCTAACACCAAATCTAAACCTAACCCCAAATCTAAACCTAAAATCTAAACCTAACCCCAAATCTAAACCTAACCCCAAATCTAAACCTTACCCCAAATCTAAACCTAAAATCTAAACCTAACCCCAAATCTAAACCTAAAATCTAAACCTAACCCCAAATCTAAACCAAAAATCTAAACCTAACCCCAAATCTAAACCTAAAATCTAAACCTAACCCCAAATCTAAATCTAAAATCTAAACCTAACCCGAAATCTAAACCTAACCCCAAATCTAAACCTAAAATCTAAATCTAACCCCAAATCTAAACCTAACCCCAAATCTAAACCAAAAATCTAAACCTAACCCCAAATCTAAACCTAAAATCTAAACCTAACCCCAAATCTAAACCTAACCCCAAATCTAAACCTAAAATCTAAACCTAACCCCAAATCTAAACCTAAAATCTAAACCTAACCCCAAATCTAAACCTAACCCCAAATCTAAACCTAAAATCTAAACCTAACCCCAAATCTAAACCTAAAATCTAAACCTAAAATCTAAACCTAACCCCAAATTTAAACCTAAAATCTAAACCTAACCCCAAATCTAAACCTAAAATCTAAACCTAACCCCAAATCTAAACCTAACCCCAAATCTAAACCTAAAATCTAAACCTAACCCCAAATCTAAACCTAAAATCTAAACCTAACCCCAAATTTAAACCTAACCCCAAATCTAAACCTAAAATCTAAACCTAACCCCAAATCTAAACCTAAAATCGAAACCTAACATCAAATCTAAACCTAACCCCAAATCTAAACCTAAAATCTAAACCTAACCCCAAATCTAAACCTAACCCCAACTCTAATCCTAACTCCAAATCTAAACCTAAAATCTAAACCTAACCCCAACCCCAAATCTAAACCTAAAATCTAAACCTAACCCCAAATCAAAACCTAACCCCAAATCTAAACCTAAATCTAAACCTAACCCCAAATCTAAACCTAAAATCTAAACCTAAAATCTAAACCTAACCCCAAATTTAAACCTAAAATCTAAACCTAACCCCAAATCTAAACCTAACCCCAAATCTAAACCTAAAATCTAAACCTAACCCCAAATCTAAACCTAAAATCTAAACCTAACCCCAAATCTAAACCAAAAATCTAAACCTAACCCCAAATCTAAACCTAAAATCTAAACCTAATCCCAAATCTAAACCTAACCCCAAATCCAAACCTAACCCCAAATCTAAACCTAAAATCTAAACCTAACCCCTAATCTAAACCTCAAATCTAAACCTAACCCCAAATCTAAACCTAAAATCTAAACCTAACCCCAAATCTGAAGCTAACCCCAAATCTAAACCTAAAATCTAAACCTAACCCCAAATCTAAACCAAAAATCTAAACCTAACCCCAAATCTAAACCTAATCCCAAATCTAAACCAAAAATCTAAACCTAACACCAAATCTAAACCTAACCCCAAATCTAAACCTAAAATCTAAACCTAACCCCAAATCTAAACCTAACCCAAAATCTAAACCTTACCCCAAATCTAAACCTAAAATCTAAACCTAACCCCAAATCTAAACCAAAAATCTAAACCTAACCCCAAATCTAAACCTAACCCCAAATCTAAACCTAAAATCTAAACCTTACTCCAAATCTAAACCTAAAATCTAAACCTAACCCCAAATCTAAACCAAAAATCTAAACCTAACCCCAAATCTAAACCTAAAATCTAAACCTAACCCCAAATCTAAACCTAAAATCTAAACCTAACACCAAATCTAAACCTAACCCCAAATCTAAACCTAAAATCTAAACCTAACCCCAAATCTAAACCTAAAATCTAAACCTAACCCCAAATCTAAACCTAAAATCTAAACCTAGCCCCAAATCTAAACCGAAAATCTAAACCTAACACCAAATCTAAACCTAACCCCAAATCTAAACCTAAAATCTAAATCTAACCCCAAATCTAATCCTAACTCCAAATCTAACCCTAAATCTAAACCTAACCCCAAATCTAAACCTAAAATCTAAACCTAACCCCAAATCTAAACCTAAAATCTAAACCTAACCCCAATTCTAAACCTAAAATCTAAACCTAACCCCAAATCTAAACCTAACCCCAACTCTAATCCTAACTCCAAATCTAAACCTAAAATCTAAACCTAACCCCAACCCCAAATCTAAACCTAAAATCTAAACCTAACCCCAAATCAAAACCTAACCCCAAATCTAAACCTAAAATCTAAACCTAACCCCAAATCTAAACCTAAAATCTAAACCTAAAATCTAAACCTAACCCCAAATTTAAACCTAAAATCTAAACCTAACCCCAAATCTAATCCTAACCCCAAATCTAAACCTAAAATCTAAACCTAACCCCAAATCTAAACCTAAAATCTAAACCTAACCCCAAATCTAAACCAAAAATCTAAACCTAACCCCAAATCTAAACCTAAAATCTAAACCTAATCCCAAATCTAAACCTAACCCCAAATCCAAACCTAACCCCAAATCTAAACCTAAAATCTAAACCTAACCCCTAATCTAAACCTCAAATCTAAACCTAACCCCAAATCTAAACCTAAAATCTAAACCTAACCCCAAATCTGAAGCTAACCCCAAATCTAAACCTAAAATCTAAACCTAACCCCAAATCTAAACCAAAAATCTAAACCTAACCCCAAATCTAAACCTAATCCCAAATCTAAACCAAAAATCTAAACCTAACACCAAATCTAAACCTAACCCCAAATCTAAACCTAAAATCTAAACCTAACCCCAAATCTAAACCTAACCCAAAATCTAAACCTTACCCCAAACCTAAACCTAAAATCTAAACCTAACCCCAAATCTAAACCAAAAATCTAAACCTAACCCCAAATCTAAACCTAACCCCAAATCTAAACCTAAAATCTAAACCTTACTCCAAATCTAAACCTAAAATCTAAACCTAACCCCAAATCTAAACCAAAAATCTAAACCTAACCCCAAATCTAAACCTAAAATCTAAACCTAACCCCAAATCTAAACCTAAAATCTAAACCTAACACCAAATCTAAACCTAAAATCTAAACCTAAAATCTAAATCTAACCCCAAATCCAAACCTAACCCCAAATCTAAACCTAAAATCTAAACCTAACCCCAAATCTAAACCTAAAATCTAAACCTAACCCCAAATCTAAACCTAAAATCTAAACCTAGCCCCAAATCTAAACCGAAAATCTAAACCTAACCCCAAATCTAAACCTAAAATCTAAACCTAGCCCCAAATCTAAACCTAAAACCTAAACCTAAGCCCAAATCTAAACCAAAAATCTAAACCTAACCCCAAATCTAAACCAAAAATCTAAACCTAACCCCAATTCTAAACCTAAAATCTAAACCTAACCCCAAATCTAAACCTAACCCCAACTCTAATCCTAACTCCAAATCTAAACCTAAAATCTAAACCTAACCCCAAATCTAAACCTAAAATCTAAACCTAACCCCAAATCAAAACCTAACCCCAAATCTAAACCTAAAATCTAAACCTAACCCCAAATCTAAACCAAAAATCTAAACCTAACCCCAAATCTGAAGCTAACCCCAAATCTAAACCTAAAATCTAAAACTAACCCCAAATCTAAACCAAAAATCTAAACCTAACCCCAAATCTGAAGCTAACCCCAAATCTAAACCTAAAATCTGAAGCTAACCCCAAATCTAAACCTAAAATCTAAACCTAACCCCAAATCTGAAGCTAACCCCAAATCTAAACCTAAAATCTAAACCTAACCCCAAATCTAAACCAAAAATCTAAACCTAACCCCAAATCTAAACCTAACCCCAAATCTAAACCTAAAATCTAAACCTTACTCCAAATCTAAACCTAAAATCTAAACCTAACCCCAAATCTAAACCAAAAATCTAAACCTAACCCCAAATCTAAACCTAAAATCTAAACCTAACCCCAAATCTAAACCTAAAATCTAAACCTAACACCAAATCTAAACCTAAAATCTAAACCTAAAATCTAAATCTAACCCCAAATCCAAACCTAACCCCAAATCTAAACCTAAAATCTAAACCTAACCCCAAATCTAAACCTAAAATCTAAACCTAGCCCCAAATCTAAACCGAAAATCTAAACCTAACCCCAAATCTAAACCTAAAATCTAAACCTAGCCCCAAATCTAAACCTAAAACCTAAACCTAAGCCCAAATCTAAACCAAAAATCTAAACCTAACCCCAAATCTAAACCAAAAATCTAAACCTAACCCCAATTCTAAACCTAAAATCTAAACCTAACCCCAAATCTAAACCTAACCCCAACTCTAATCCTAACTCCAAATCTAAACCTAAAATCTAAACCTAACCCCAAATCTAAACCTAAAATCTAAACCTAACCCCAAATCAAAACCTAACCCCAAATCTAAACCTAAAATCTAAACCTAACCCCAAATCTAAACCAAAAATCTAAACCTAACCCCAAATCTGAAGCTAACCCCAAATCTAAACCTAAAATCTAAAACTAACCCCAAATCTAAACCAAAAATCTAAACCTAACCCCAAATCTGAAGCTAACCCCAAATCTAAACCTAAAATCTGAAGCTAACCCCAAATCTAAACCTAAAATCTAAACCTAACCCCAAATCTGAAGCTAACCCCAAATCTAAACCTAAAATCTAAACCTAACCCCAAATCTAAACCTAAAATCTAAACCTAACCCCAAATCTGAAGCTAACCCCAAATTTAAACCTAAAATCTAAACCTAACCCCAAATCTAAACCTAATCCCAAATCTAAACCAAAAATCTAAACCTAACACCAAATCTAAACCTAACCCCAAATCTAAACCTAAAATCTAAACCTAACCCCAAATCTAAACCTAACCCCAAATCTAAACCTAAAATCTAAACCTAACCCCAAATCTAAACCAAATATCTAAACCTAACCCCAAATCTAAACCTAAAATCTAAACCTAACCCCAAATCTAAACCTAAAATCTAAACCTAACCCCAAATCTAAACCTAGCCCCAAATCTAAACCTAAAATCTAAACCTAACCTCAAATCCAAACCTAACCCCAAATCTAAACCTAAAATCTAAACCTAACCCCAAATCTAAACCTAAAATCTAAACCTAGCCCCAAATCTAAACCGAAAATCTAAACCTAACCCCAAATCTAAACCTAACCCCAAATCTAAACCTAAAATCTAAACCTAGCCTTAAATCTAAACCTAAAATCTAAACCTAAGCCCAAATCTAAACCAAAAATCTAAACCTAACCCCAAATCTAAACCTAAAATCTAAACCTAACACCAAATCTAAACCTAACCCCAAATCTAATCCTAACTCCAAATCTAACCCTAAATCAAAACCTAACCCCAAATCTAAACCTAAAATCTAAACCTAACCCCAAATCTAAACCTAAAATCTAAACCTAACCTCAAATCTAAACCAAAAATCTAAACCTAACCCCAAATCTAAACCTAAAATCTAAACCTAACCCCAAATCTAAATCTAAAATCTAAACCTAACCCGAAATCTAAACCTAACCCCAAATCTAAACCTAAAATCTAAATCTAACCCCAAATCTAAACCTAAACCCAAATCTAAACCAAAAATCTAAACCTAACCCCAAATCTAAACCTAAAATCTAAACCTAACCCCAAATCTAAACCTAACCCCAAATCTAAACCTAAAATCTAAACCTAACCCCAAATCTAAACCTAAAATCTAAACCTAACCCCAAATCTAAACCTAACCCCAAATCTAAACCTAAAATCTAAACCTAACCCCAAATCTAAACCTAAAATCTAAACCTAAAATCTAAACCTAACCCCAAATTTAAACCTAAAATCTAAACCTAACCCCAAATCTAAACCTAAAATCTAAACCTAACCCCAAATCTAAACCTAACCCCAAATCTAAACCTAAAATCTAAACCTAACCCCAAATCTAAACCTAAAATCTAAACCTAACCCCAAATTTAAACCTAACCCCAAATCTAAACCTAAAATCTAAACCTAACACCAAATCTAAACCTAAAATCGAAACCTAACATCAAATCTAAACCTAACCCCAAATCTAAACCTAAAATCTAAACCTAACCCCAAATCTAAACCTGAAATCTAAACCTAACCCCAAATCTAAACCTAAAATCTAAACCTAACCCCAAATCTAAACCTAACCCCAAATCTAAACCTAAAATCTAAACCTAACCCCAAATCTAAACCTAAAATCTAAACCTAACCCCAAATCTAAACCTAAAATCTAAACCTAATCCCAAATCTAAACCTAACCCCAAATCCAAACCTAACTCCAAATCTAAACCTAAAATATAAACCTAACCCCAAATCTAAACCTAAAATATAAACCTAACCCCAAATCTGAACCTAACCCCAAATCTAAACCTAAAATCTAAACCTAACCCCAAATCTAAACCAAAAATCTAAACCTAACCCCAAATCTAAACCTAATCCCAAATCTAAACCAAAAATCTAAACCTAACACCAAATCTAAACCTAACCCCAAATCTAAACCTAAAATCTAAACCTAACCCCAAATCTAAACCTAACCCCAAATCTAAACCTAAAATCTAAACCTTACCCCAAATCTAAACCTAAAACATAAACCTAACCCCAAATCTAAACCAAAAATCTAAACCTAACCCCAAATCTAAACCTAACTCCGAATCTAACCCTAAATCTAAACCTAACCCCAAATCTAAACCTAAAATCTAAACCTAACCCCTAATCTAAACCTAGCCCCAAATCTAAACCTAAAATCTAAACCTAACACCAAATCTAAACCTAACCCCAAATCTAAACCTAAAATCTAAACCTAACCCCAAATCTAAACCTAAAATCTAAACCTAACCCCGAATCTAAACCTAACCCCAAATCTAAACCTAAAATCTCAACCTAACCCCAAATCTAAACCTAAAATCTAAACCTAACCCCAAATCTAAACCTAACCCCAAATCTAAACCTAAAATCTAAACCTAACCCCAAATCTAAACCTAACCCCAAATCTAATCCTAACTCCAAATCTAACCCTAAATCTAAACCTAACGCCAAATCTAAACCAAAAATCTAAACCTAAAATCTAAACCTAACCCCAAATCTAAACCTAAAATCTAAACCTAACCCCAAATCTAAACCTAACATCTAAACCTAAACCCAAATCTAAACCTAACCCCAAATCTAAACCTAAAATCTAAACCTAACCCCAATTCTAAACCTAAAATCTAAACCTAACCCCAAATCTAAACCTAACCCCAACTCTAATCCTAACTCCAAATCTAAACCTAAAATCTAAACCTAACCCCAAATCTAAACGTAAAATCTAAACCTAACCCCAAATCAAAACCTAACCCCAAATCTAAACCTAAAATCTAAACCTAACCCCAAATCTAAACCTAAAATCTAAACCTAAAATCTAAACCTAACCCCAAATTTAAACCTAAAATCTAAACCTAACCCCAAATCTAAACCTAACCCCAAATCTAAACCTAAAATCTAAACCTAACCCCAAATCTAAACCTAAAATCTAAAACTAACCCCAAATCTAAACCAAAAATCTAAACCTAACCCCAAATCTAAACCTAAAATCTAAACCTAATCCCAAATCTAAACCTAACCCCAAATCCAAACCTAACCCCAAATCTAAACCTAAAATCTAAACCTAACCCCAAATCTAAACCTAAAATCTAAACCTAACCCCAAATCTAAACCTAAAATCTAAACCTAACCCCAAATCTAAACCTAGCCCCAAATCTAAACCTAAAATCTAAACCTAACCTCAAATCCAAACCTAACCCCAAATCTAAACCTAAAATCTAAACCTAACCCCAAATCTAA